>NC_057813.1:39467093-39767093 GCF_018294505.1 Triticum aestivum | reverse complement strand
CAAGTGACTAGACTACACCGAGATGGAGTACATATGGAGCAAAATGAGTGAATCTGTACCGTAAATAAATACGTACTAGTTCTATCGTTTTCCTCTCCGAGGTGCACAATATTGAGTATACTGACTAGTCTCTTTTTGACACGCATTTACGTTTTTTTTGACACAGTACAGACGCAAGCGCTCATATGCACACGCATACACTCACCCCTATGAATGCACACATGCATGGCACTATCATCATGAAATTTACAAAGTCACCATAGGCACCTCGTCGTCGACGGGTCCATAGGTGCTTGAATGCCAAGGAGGGAGAGGGTAACGGTTCCCGAGATGTTGAACGGTCAATGATGCATCCTCAATTACATGCAGAGGGAATTAATTGGAGAAGCAGAATAGAGCTAGCACGATGTGAATGCAACAGAGTTTGGACTCACATATAATAAAGGCGCCCCACCACTCCAATCCATATACTCCCAAGTCTCTACGCAACACTGCTCACTCCAATCCAAGACCAAGTGACCAGAAGCCACAAGCACCTATGGAGGCGATGGAAGCGAGTGGCAGTCGGCTGTGCCAAATCATCCAAGGTGCCGGCCTGCGGCCCTGCACCGTGCAGCGTTTCCAGACGGTGTTGGCGACCGCAGGCATCGTAGCCCTCGCCGACGCCGGCTTCGCCTCTCGTATGGACGACATGATGGTCAACTCCATCCGCATGTTCACCACCGTCAAGAAGCGCGCGGACAACCTTGCCGTACTGCTCCAGCCCGCACGCCCAGGCTCCTCATTGCCTGCCACCCTCATTGGCCTCCATGGTGATGAACTCTTTCAAGCCCTGGTGGCCCTGCAAGTGCCGGAGGTCACGACGAAGAATGTGCACCTCGAGGCCGCGCTCGCCGCGCAGCGCCTTTCCATGCAAGAAACCATTGACCTGCACATGCACGTCTACGAGGAAATCGTCTACATAGGCCACTACAAGGCAAGCGAGGACAAAAAGACGTTGGCCTTCTTCTAGCGGCTAGAATCTTTGGACACCATTGTTCAGAAGCACATCGACCTGGCCACGAAAGCCGCTGCTACTTAGGCGCCGTTCGGTGGGCCGGGGCCCTCAATCGAGGAGGTGGACGTCGTTGATGGATGCATCTCTTCTTCTTGCCTCCTATAACCAGCATTGCATTGCCTCATGGCCTTAATGTTTTATTAGTATAGTACTCCCTCCGTTCCCAAATATAAGTCTTTCTAAAGATTCCAGCAAGTGACTACTACATACGGAGCAAAATGAGTGAATCTACACTCTAAACTATGTCTACATACATCTGCATGTTGTATTCCATTTGAAATAGTATATAAAAAGGCTTATATTTATGAACGGAGGGAGTTTATGGCATTTTTATTCCAGTCGTAATGTTTTCACTGTGAGGTGGGGCCGCAGTTGAGCAAACCCACCCCGCCAACCGGGCGTCGGCCGAGTTTAGAATTAGAAGAGAGAAACGAGAGAGGAGAGCTAGATGTAGCACGGACGCCGTTGTCAGATGGCACTCATGTTTATAGAATAGGAGTAGTGAGCACTCGTGCCTCTTTTTTTGAGGGAAAAATTAGTCGTATGTCTAGTACCACTAGTTGGTTGTGTGCGACCTATAGCTGTCATCACTTTAGGTCTCCTTTTCGAACCACGGCTACGCTTCACAGTACATATTTTTTTCATGCATTTATCCTCCTATATGTACTCCTAGGCTATTTCCACGTGCTCCCATTCGCCGACATGTGGGACATAGAGCATCTGGGTCGTAGTGCATACACGACTCGGAGCATATGTCGGGGTACTTTACATTTCAGACCTCACAAAATACATGCAAACCCCCCGCAGAAGAATAAATAAATGAATGAATCACTACATGAAACCGGATTATTTTCGTGGAAACCGGAGCACGTTCATTAAATTTTGGACATAACATTTTCATAAAAAATGACCGGACCTAAACCAGTCTAAGGGCCTCTTTGATTTTTCCCGCAAAAAAAGGGCCTCTTTGATTCGCAGGATACTGAAAACACAGGAATGGGGAAAGTATGATGGCGATGAACCAGGACGAGGAGAACTCTAACTCAGTTAGAGGTCAGAGTTAGATTCTAACCCTGAACTAACTCTAAACCAAAGAGGTGTATGGATGGCAGGGTTAGATTGACAATAAATGCTCTATCTCAATCATTTGACTACTTTGGACCCTATTTCCTGCCGGATTTGGAGGGTCCTTGGATACGTTTTATTTTCCATGACTAAAAGTAGTGGGACTAAAACTTGCTAGCCTCACCCATGCTTCGATCCAAATACTAAAGAGACTAAAATCAAGTTAATGAGCATTTATTATGCTCCAAACCCTCCAATCCAGAACTCGCCTGTGTTAAAGGAGAGGAGTTAAATGAGGAGAGAGAGGACTAATAGACATTTTATTAGGGGTACCCCTGACTAAAAATTTTTAGTCTCAAGACTAGTTTTAGCCCCTCTTTAGTCAAGGGTGCTTGGAACTTTAGCCTCTTAAAGAGACTTTTTTTAGTCAGACTAAAATAAGTCCCTTGGATCCAAGCACCCTCTTGGTGTGGCCGGCTCTTCTGTGGCCTCCTCCCGCTCACAATTCACATAAACGAACCATCGATAAAAATCAAGCATGCAAAACATGATAATTTTTACTTTGTCCATACAAATGAGATATCCCACTTAAACATACAAGTCGTCAATCAAGCTTCACAAAATAAAAAAACACTTCATGAAACAAGGAATGAGCTAACTCATCACGAAAGTCATTCACGATAGGGAGGGAGTCCGGAGCCCCTCACGCACCGAGGGAGGAGCTCGCCGTCGTCGCTCTGGAGGAAGGCTCTGTGGAGCCCAAGCCCCGGGAACCCCTCCAACGCCGGACCTTGCGAGTTGAGGTCGACACCAGCATGCGTAGCAGGGCCGCTTGCCGCCAACTGGGAACTTAATCTTTGGGCCTCTAGAAATAATGCAAGCTTGTATCTAAAATACCTAGAAAGGTGAACTGAATCTTTGGGCCTCTAGAAATAATGCAAGCCTGAAACTGAAATACCTAGAAAGGTGAAATGAATCTTTGGGCCTCTAGAAATAATGCAAGCCTGAAATTGAAATACCTAGAAAGGTGAACTGAATCTTTGGGCCTCTAGAAATAATGCAAGCCTGAAATTGAAATACCTAGAAAGGTGACCTGAATCTTTGGGCCTCTAGAAAGATTTATTACCTCCTCAAGCAGCATCAAACAATTCCATGCGTGCACCACAAATCTATACCAAGTTTGATCAGGATCTACTTTTCCAAATTAGAATTAGCGCTAGAGCAAGCAAGATCAATGATATGGCCGTGAGACAGAGAAGGAACAAACAAACTCACCCCTCTCGCGACCTCCCTGGTAGATGCGCCGCCATCGTGCACAATGGAGGGAGAAAAACAACTGGTGAAGGCGGAGCGGGGCGACCTTCGAAGGCCGGAGGGAGAGGGCGGCCGAAGTAGGGCGGCGGAGGCCGGAAGGAGAGGGCGGTCGGAGGAGAGAGAGGGTGAGTGATGCTTGGTCGGGCGGCCCTATAGGGAACAGAGAGGAGTCATGCGAGAGGGGGGAGCGATCTGGTGCGGGCAGGGGAGATCATTTTAGTTCTCTTTTAGTGGGCCCGGGGATAACTAACCCAATTAGAACCTCTCCACCGGGCTAGTTTTTTTAGCTGGGTTAGAGCAAACTAGCTAAAACTAACCCCTCTTGTTTCAATAATTTGAGGCTATTTCAACCCAAACTAGCTCTAACTCAAGGATCCAAACAAAGAGGAGTGTTACTGTACATGCTACAGTGTGGACCGTAGCACATTGTTGTTTTTTATGGCCATATCACCACATTGTTTTCTACTGCTGGTTCACTGGGCTACCGTGGTTCGCACTGCTGGTTCACTGGGCTGCCGTGGTTCGCACTCCTCCGACCTGAGTAGTACTAGTACTACTAGTATATACCGCATCATTCTTTGCTCCTTCTTACTACTCCGACATGTGGGAGAGCCAGCATCCGGGTCGACGTGTCATGCACCAGATTAGAGCGCGGAACGGAAGGGGGGCATCACCCCGATCGAAGCGCCAGTAATTCATGACTATAGTGAGTGGTCATATCACAAGTCTTTCCAGCAGTAACGCGCCATCAAATCGCACAGCCCCACCCGCTCACCCTCCTCCCCTCTCTGTCAAACTTCCTACCCGAAAACTATCGCGTGTACTGCCCGGGAAAAGCCCAGCCCTCAACTTTTAACTACGCGAAAATAGTTCGAGCTTGTTCATTCTATATAAATATAGTACTTACTGTATGTTTATTCACTCGTGGGGTTGTTCAATGAATGGAGGGGCGGGGAGCACAAGTGAACAATACTGTAGTACTACTAGTAGTAAGTAGGAGTCGTACAGTAGTCACCTTAAATAGAGAGTTTCTTTTCTTTAATGCCATGTACACAAATTGAAACGCTTGTTGTGGAGAGAAAAAAGATAATCACTCCACTATATATGGACGCAGGGTCCTGAGCGCTTGCTTTACTAGGGTTGCTCTCTTCATTCTCTCATACTCTCCAGATATAAACAAGACAGCGGTAGCAACATTTTCTCTCTGCTCACTGCTGGTCACAGATCCGACCGGATCCCTTCGGCCAGTGTGTGTAAGACTAAAAGGTGCATCGTTCACGCGGTCATCACCGCCGAGGGAGGAAACCCATAGCTGCCGGAGGGGACTGATCCTATGCCCGTGTCGTTCTCTCCGAAACAGCACCGGCTCAGGAGGTCCTCCGACCCTTCTTCCTCCCTGCCGTATTGTCCGTAGATCCGACCTGCCGCCGCCGACATCCCTGCGACCCTCAGGTATAAGTTCTTCGAAAGCGTCCTTGCTCTACTGCCCCAGCTCCCCAAGTTTATGCATGTGCATCTTTTTCTACTCCCATCAGCTCTTCCAAAGCCACCTAAATTTTTAGTATTATTAGAGGTAAAGCTACTTCATGCATTCGAATCTAGGGCTCTGTTCAAACAACGAAGAAAGGGGGGAAAGTTGTAGCATGAATCTAGGACTTGATTCAAAGAGGAAATAATATGGTGAAAGTAGTAGAGACCGGATACCCAACCGGTCTCTTGGTTGAAAAGGGAAATAATGGGAAAACGCGGTACAAACTGGATAAGGAACAAATCTATTATTGGTTGAAAAAAGGATAGAAAGTGGTGGCTGGTGGACAAGTCAACAGAGTATGTCCAGGATTAGATTTGCTGCCATCACATAGTAAAAGGTCTCCAAGATTAGATTTGTTGCCCTCAGATAGTAAAAGCTCTCAGGATTAGATTTGCTGCCCTCACATAGTAAAAGGTCTCCAGGATTAGATTTGCTGCCCTCACATAGTAAAAGGTCTCCAGGATTAGATTTGCTGCCCTGACATAGTAAAAGGTCTCAAGGATTAGATTTGCTGCCCTCACATAGTACAAGGTCTCCGGGATTAGGTTTGGTGCCCTCACATAGCATGAACAAACTCAGCATCACCACTTTATGCCTCCTTGTAGGTACATTGTGTTGATGCGTCCACTATCGCATGTCCTTATACCAACCTTCTGATGTTGTTAATGTAAGGGCGCATGTAAAATGAAGTGATCACATTGTTACCTTAGGGCCATGTCTAACCAGTGTTATTGTTAATCTAATGCCTCCAGTGATAAGATGCAATTAAACTGTGTTACAAATGGCACTCCTACTGTTTTCCCCAGTATGATAAGTAAGTTGCTCCTTTACGCTACTGAGTGTCCCGGTGTCCCCACGGTCCCATGCCCTTAAACCAACTCTTTAGCTGCTGTTGATTTACTGTGTCTGGTAAACAAGCAATGCCACCATTAAAGTAATCCCATATTTGAGGAATCTCATTGTTGAGTGTAATGCTTCTGGTAACATGAAGCATTGCTAACGTTTTAAAATTTCTACTGTCCTTGCATGATTGCCATGAACATAATTAAGATGCTTCTTTTCATTTTCTATATGTTTCATATATTCTTATTGACCAGTAACTGTTTACTTTCTATCTTTTTGTGCAGATAGGGATATCCATTTCACCTTCTTGCTATTGTGACCTTTTGGTGAACTGCACAAAACACTTTTTTTGGAATGAGTGTCTTGTGCAGTTCAACTAAAATGTCACGTGGGCAACATCTCTCAATTTTGGTGGAACTGCACAAAATGGTGATTGGAGTTTCCAAAATCTTCGTCAAGTTCTGCCGGTAATCTCGTGCAACATTATATTAGCCTTTGCAAGATGGAGCCGTCACTGTCACCACAATGGCACTTTATTTTAGTGGAACTGCACCAAAGGATAAGAAAATTATAGTTGCACCTTACATGAGCCGGACAGCCAACCTTAATGTTCCTCAATTTTAGTGCAACTACTAAAGAAGAACCTGCCAGCTCACAAGAGTAAGTACTTCTTGCTAGCTGAATGATGCAATCTTTGCTTCATTTCAGGTGAACTGCAGAAAAAGGCGCATGAATTGAATCATGGAACTCCAGGTAGACCTCATCCAAGTAGAGCTGGAGGTTGTGCTCAAGGAGGCCGCTATTAAAGCGAAATCATGCTCTCCTGTCTCCTTGTTTGTGCTGTGCAAACATGCTGTGCAAACAAGAATACTCAACTACAGATGTTGTGACGGTCAAGAGCATTCGCCAAGTTCTTCGATTGTATGACATGGCTAGCCAAGATGGATTTAATCCCGATATTCACTTTATCAAAAGTCTCTAATGGGTTGGTTCTGAATCTTGCAATCTGGGAATCAGTGAGATGTGTAGGCATCTTTGTTGTACTTATTATTTGAATCTTATTTGTTGGTTCTGAATCTTGCAAGCTGGGAATCAATGAGATGTGTAGGCATCTTTGTTGTACTTATTATTTTGATCTTATTTGTTGGTTCTGAATCTTGCAATCTGGGAATAAATGAGATGTGTAGGCATCTTTGTTGTACTTATTATTTGGATCTTATTTGTTGGTTCTGAATCTTGCAAGCTGGGAAACACGGCATGATGGTGCAGAGGACAACAACCATAACAAATAGTTCAAACTTGGTAGTATTATCTTTGTGAAAGTGCAACAGATGTGCTGATCGTGTGCGTCCTGAGAATAATAATTCTAATTGTTGTGCATGTTAATCCTATGGCACTGATAGAACGAGCGAATGCATTGCTTGTTTTAAGTATAAATTTTTATTAAAGCTAATTAAATTTAAATAAAGTGACCACTAACTCCTGTTATTACAGTACCAATACAGACCCGCTCGTGAACCGACGTGTGGCCGGAGTAGGTTTCTTAATGGAAGTGTTTCAATGCGCCGAGGGTGCATCTTCTGTCGGGCGTGCAGCAGACCAAGGAGCGGTAGTAACTATTGTCGCATGTACACACTCAGCTTACTATTGAATCCAGTTCCCCAAGAGCTGAAAAACGAACTACTGGCACCGCCTACACACTCGTTCACTCGAAGAGACTCCAATGGCGATCCGAGGGGTGAGCCTGCTGGATATCTACTTCAGCAAGGAGTTCCCCTTTGAGTTCGCCGTTCAGTCCTATGGCTGCACCAAGTTGAATGTGATGTACACCAACAATACGGACTCGGTGAAGCTCTGCCTCGCCTCAGTCCTATGGCTGCACCAGGTTCTGGAGCATTCGCCTGTTTCATCGGTAGCGCCGACTGCACCTTCGCTACGGTGGTGAGAAGGAAGAACGTGATGATTCAGCCATCTGGTGCAACAAGTTTGTCGGCATCCAAAAGCAATACAAGATCATCAGCAATGGGCAGGAGAAGGACTCCGTGGTTGACCTCGCTGAGACCATCATCGACCCCTAATACGCCAACATGAAAGAAGATGACCTGAACATGTGGGAGGTACCTCTGAATCTAGCCTACATAACCTACGCAGCCAAGGACGCATACGCATGCTACGACATGTACAGGCATATCTTGGACATGAGGGCATGCCTGCTTCCCGTAACCGACGAGTACACGGACAGCCGCAGTGTCATGATCAAGCGTGCCAGGAAGGTCTAGATGTTGTACTTTTTCTGTTTATAAGCACCTTTATCGTTTTAGTGTTTCATGCATTAACCTATGTGTCGTAATTATCTGTTTTGTCCGAAATATTTCTTTTAAGAACCCATTAACCTGATTGCTTTTTTTACTCGCTATTTGCTTATGTATATAAACTAGTTCACTTGTCCGTAAAAAAACTAGTTCACTCGGCTGTCGTGCTTTGAATCTCCTTCCTCCCAACATATTCCCCTCCTCAGGTGGACCCAGAAGGTCTCTGAATTTTCTCCCACTTTCTTTTTCGATGTAAATTGAGTTTTCTCCCAGTACTTTCCCCTAGAACCAACTCAACCGTCCCGCGTCTAGCCTAAAAAATAATAATACCCCACGTACTATTAACTCATCAAATTAAAATTTCGTAAGTTGAAAGTTCTTACAAAATAATAATAATAATTGTTTATATATAACTTGGCAAGTTAACTCCTAGTGATTGCGTACATAAGCTTGCAAAGATTTTACTGACGTGCAATCATGTGTTTATGTTTTTATAACATTTCTCCGTCTAGCCCAACATGATATTTTCACCCAGCCCAGCACGTCCGCGGATTTTGAGAAAAATGCAAATGGGATTTAAACGGGTTGCTTAGATGCTACATCATTGTTTCACCCAGCCCACCAAATGGACTAAAAAACAAATGGACTGGTTGACATGTGGGCCAGTAGGTCGAAGCCTTAGAAGGCGTTGGATTTACATCCAACGGCCGACATTCTTCTTCAATCTCTCGTCTTGTTGCCCCAGCGCCGCCGGAACTGCCTGCTCTAGCCTTCGGCGTCCAGCGGCGTTGTTTTGCGCTCCAAAATGAAACGCTACCCCACCGATGGCCAGGTCATCCCTCCACTCCGCACCTCCTATTATTCTCTGCCGAGTGTAGGCCCACCCCGCACCCGAACCAGTCAAGTTTCCCAGTCCTCTCTGTCTGTGGCTCCACTACTACGTCTTCCCCATCTCCGGGTCATTCCAGTCTGGGGCCTCACCGTCGTCCATCGCCTCGGTGTGCTCGGCGTGGCGTGGTCAACATACGAGAGTCATCGGAAGAGGACTGTACGTGGAGAGCCTGACAGCTGGGACCCATGAGGTCCATGGTCGCACGCAAGGAAAGTTCCTCCTTATTACACATTGTACGTGGGAAGGGCTTCTGTATTTTGCGAAAAAAACATTCCCCCCTGCTGACAGGTTGGACCCACCAGCTATATCTTCGCACGCAAGGAAGTGCCTCCTTATTACACATCAAACCGGCAATTAGTTTCAAATATCTTTTTTTCATTTCGAGATTTTAAATTACATTAATTTTTATGTGTGGAGAATTTGTTGGATTTTATATTGATATACATTTATTTTTAAAATCAGTTTGAATGTGAGTCAAAATTTCGGGATTAAAAACAGTTTGGACCGCACCAAAATATGCAAAATTTCGTATAATTTTTTAACCGTGGCCACAATATGGGTTGTAATGCTAACAAAAAGAATATGGGCTCCAAAAAACCTTAAGAATTAGCAAATGGGCTGTAAATTATTAGAAATAATGGCAGATGGGCTGTATGCTGTTTTCCACAGATTTGAGGCTTTCCTAAAAAAGGTTGACGCACAAGCAGTGACTCTTGGATGTCCATCAAACGGCCGTCGTGCTTCTTCAATCTCTGCTCTTCCTGCTCCAGCCGCTCAAACAAGCGCCAGCGGGACTGCCTGCTCCCTCCTCCCCACGGCCGGCTGCGCTGCCGCGCAGGCCTCACCGCCCCACCGTACTCCCAGTGCTGGTCTAGCCATCCCTCTACTCACCCACACCTGCTGTTATTCTCCGGCGACGGCAGACGAACCAGTAAACCCTCGTACAGTCGTACTCCCCTCTTCGTGGGAAACAACTGCCGAGTCTTCCCTGCCTTCGTGTCGTTCCCTTCCTAGGCCTTGCCGTCGTCCACCGCCCCGGTGCTCTCGTCGCGGCCTGGTCAACGTGGTCAACGACCGACATGCATCTGAAGTGGACTATACGTGGAGAGGCCGACAGCTGGGTCCACGGCCGCACGCAAGGAAATGCCTCCTTATTACGCGCAAAATAATGATTCCTCCACCTAACATCAGGGACCCACCGAAAGGGCCTCTGTATTTTGCGAAAAAAACGTTACCGCCGCTGACAGTTCGGACCCACCAGCTATATCTTCGCACGCAAGGAAGTGCCTCCTTATTACGCACAAAAAAATGAGTACTCCCCCTGTTAGCTGGGACCCAGTATAGTGGCAGGCTGACTTGTGGGCCTACTAAGTTGACGGGGACAGAGGGCTTTGTCAACTTAGTCAATATGCATGATTATAGCTCCAGTGACCGTATGATGTCCATCCAACGGCCGTAGTGCTTCTTCAACCTCTGGACTTCTTGCTCCAGCCGCCCAAACTAGCACCGGTCGTGCCTCGTGCTCCTGCCTCCCGTGGCCGGCTGCGATGCGGCGGAGGCCTCACCGCCCCCTACTACTCCCACCGCTGGCCAGGCTATCCCTCTACTCACCCACACCCCATGTTATTCTGCGGCGACGGCAGCCTCCCTCCGCAGCGAACCAGTTAACCCTCGTACTCCTCTACGCGTGGGCATCCACTTCCGCGTGTTCCCCGGCTCTGCGTCATCCCCTTCCTAGGCCTCGCCGTTAACCACCGCCCTGGTGCTCTCAGCGCGGCATGGTCAACGTGGTCAAGGAACAACTTCCATCGGACATGGACTATACGTGGAGAGGCTGACAGCTGGGTCCACGGCCGCAGCAAGGAAGTGCCTCCTTATTACCTGCAAAATAATTATTCCTCCACCTGACAACGGGGACCCACCGGACGGGCCACCGTATTTCGCAAAAAAACGTTTCCCCCTGACTGCTGGGACCCACCAGCTACATCTTCGCACGCAAGGAAGTGCGTCCGGGCAAAAAAAATGATTCGCCCCCCTGACAGCTGGGACCCACCAGCTACATCTTCGCAGGCAAGGAAGTGCCTTACAGTCGGAACCCACCTAGTCGAAGCGTACGTAGCGTTGTCATTCTGGTCGCGAACATGTACGTACATATATACTGGTGGATGTAGAGGCGTCCACGTGTCGTAGTAGAGGCGCGCACGTAGCATGTACACATACGTACAACGGCCAGGGTGCAAGAAAGAAAATATGGCCACGTATGTGTACATACGGGCGGGGTCTTGAACGCCTACTTGCGCATATGTACGGCAAGGGCTCATGTTCATGGGGAGGCAACGGAATGCGTTGTGTTCATGGGGAGGCAACGGAATGCGTCGTGCTCATGGGGAGGCAACGGAATGTGTCGTGTTCATGGGGAGGCAAAGGTATGCGTCGTGTTCATCGGGAGGCAACGGAACGCGTGGGAGCCAACCGGCTGGGTCGGAACGGAATGCGTGGTCGTGTTCATCGGGAGGGCTTGGACGGAACAGGCGATGGAAACAAGGCCTCGCGTACCGCACAACGGAGAAAACGGCCTTGTGTTTGACCGGCCACGTTCGGAACGGGGTCCTTTTGATCGGAAGGGGTCTGGCATACCGCAAAACGGAGGAAACGGACCTCCTACGGTCGAAAGGGGGTCCTGTTGATCGGGAGGGGTGTGGCGTACCGCAAAACGGAGGAAATGGACCTCCTATGGCCGAAACGGGGGTCCTGTTGATCGGGAGGGGTGTGGCGTACCGCAAAACGGACGAAATGGACTTGTGTTGGAGCGCTAGGTCGAAACAGGGGTCCTGTTCATCAAGAGGGGTGTGGCGCACCGCAAAACGGGACTCCACGGGATACTGTTCATCTCCCCCGTTGACCTCCTCTAGCCTCCACGGGCTACTGTTCATCCACCGTCGACCTCCTCCAGCCTCCACCTGTGACTGTTCATCCACGGGCTCCTGTTCATCCAGCCTCCACCGCGCGCTACTCCACCAACTACTATTCAACCACCCCTCTCCACGAGCTCCTGTTCAACCACCCCTCCATGGGCTACTGTTCGTCCACCCCTCCACCATCTACTGTTCATCCAGCCTTCCACGGGGTCGTCCTGTTCATCCAGCCCTCCACTGGGTCATGTTCATCCAGCCCCAACCGGCTCAATCGATCGGGGTCCTGTTCATCCACAGGCAATGCCACGGGTCTTGTTCATCCACTCCCACCGCTCACTATTCATCCACCCCCCTCCCGCAATGCTCACTGTTCATCCAGAGAGGCAGCATCGATCGGCTTCAGTTAGCAGCAGTAGCGAAGGAATCGCTCGATCGGGTTTAGTTAAGAGCCATTGATCGATCGCTCGGGTTCAGTAACGCGTAGCCTGCAGCGCAATCGCTCGGGTTCAGTTAGAGCCCAACGCCTCGCTCGGGTTCAGTTAGAGCCAACGCCTCGCACACACGCGCGTACGTGTACGAGAGAAACGCGCATCGATTGGCCCCCGACCTCCCACCATAATTGGAAACTCCCCAAAATTTTCCTCCCCCTCGCTTCTACCATGGTGTTTTCTGTCATGGACGGCCCAAAGAATGTCATGCAGCTGCGTCAGGACGAAAAGCCCATTTTCTATCATGATTTTTTTTCATAGAAGTAGGAGCCCACCACATCTATGATAATACCGGGTTTTGTCACAATTATCGTCATAGAAGTGTCATATGTATGACAGGTAAAGTGCTAGTTATCGACTAGAGGGGGGTGAATAGGCGATTTTTAGGAAAGTCTTCAAAACATGGAAGTTTTGAAGACAAACGATAGAAACAACCTAATTGATATGCAGCGGAAGATAAACTACAACAAGCAAGCCATAATCAAGTATGCAATAACATTAACGTTTGAAGATTAATAGCAGCTAGGTAGTAGGATCAGGATGGAAGATAGTATGAAGCCAATCAACAATAGTAGTCAAGCAATGAAGTCAATTGGATAAAACAATAAGCAATGACTTCACGAAGACAAACTCAAAGTAAAGGAGGGAAGAGATAGAACCAGTTGCTTGTTGAGGACACAGGATTTGTTGGACCAGTTCCAGTTGCTGTGACAACTGTATGTCTGGTTAGGGAGGCTGAGATTTAACTCAGAAGACCGTGTCTTCACCTTTTTCCCCTTGAGCTAAGGTCAATTAGACCTCGCCCAATCACTCTGGTAAGTCTTCAAGGGAGACTTCCAAACCTTCACAGACTTCGTTCACTCGACAATCCACAATGACTCTTGGATGCTCAGAACGCGACGCCTAAACGGCTGGAGGATACACAGTCCTCAAGTGTAATAAGTCTTCAGGTCACACAGACAGAAAGACTTCAGTGATGCCTAACACTCTTTGGCTCTGGGTGTTTGGGCTTTGTCCTCGCAAGGATTTCTCTCTCTCAAATGCTTCGAGGTGGGTTGCTCTCAAACGACAAAAGCCGTATACAAACTCTGAGCAGCCACCAATTTATGGTGTAGGGGGTGGGCTATTTATAGCCACCAGGCAACCCGACCTGATTTGTCCAAAATGACCCTGGGTCACTAAGGAACTGACACGTGTTCCAACGGTCAGATTTCAAACACACACGGCAACTTTACTTGGGCTACAAGCAAAGCTGACTCATCCAACTCTGGATAAGATTTGCTCTCATTGTCTTCGCTCGAAGACATAGGATTTGGGTTGAGCATCACTTCAGTCACTCTGACTTAGTTCACTTGGACCCCACTTAACAGTACGGTGGTTCCTATGACTCAACAAAGAAGAAAGGAAACGACGAAACCACACAGTCTTCGCGCTCCATTGTCTTCACGTAATGTCTTCTCATGTCATAGTCTTCAATATGAATATCTTCTCATACCACCATTGTCTTCAATGTCTTCATACATTTTTAGGGGTCATCTCCGGTAGGTAAACCGAATCAATGAGGGACACTACCTGCGTTATCCTGCAATTCTCACAAACGCATTAGTCCCTCAACCAACTTTGTCGTCAATACTCCAAAACCAACTAGGGGTGGCACTAGATGCACTTACAATCTCCCCCTTTTTGGTGATTGATGACAAACTGGTTGAAGTTTTCAACGGGGATAAAGTATGTGAAATTGTAAGGATAGGAATTGTCTTCATAAGTAGCAAGGGCTCCCCCTGAAGATGTGCATATTAATAATTTGCTTTTGGATTGCAAATGCACATGGCAGGTTGTACTTATGGAGATCCACTTCAACTTATGAAGATAATTCATCATGCATGAAATGATATAACAAGTAGAATGACATGCATAATGAAAAATGGACGTCTGCAGGATGATCTAAGTGCGGAAGTTATCATCGCATCAGAGTAAAGCAAACACGTAGCAGAAGTAGCAGACGACCATCAAGTTTAGGTGTTACAACTCAAAGAACCAAATGTATCAAAATGCAAGAGTTGTAAGCACGCAGCAAAATATAATGCAACCGCCCATATGAACCCGCTTGAAGACTATCAACTCATACGCTTCTCCCCCTTTTGTCAGTAATGACCAAAAAGGTTTGAAGACATAGAGCATCTACTCGTCTTCTTGATGAGTAGGTGAAGCAGCAGGGTTGTTGTCGTTGGGTGGCGGTGCAGAGGAACTTGGTGCAGTGTCGATGCGCGCAGTAGTTGGAGGTGGTGAAGTAGCGTCATCTTCATCATCGATCACTCTGGCATTAACTGTTGCCGCGGAGGAGGAATATTCAGAGTCTTCAAGAGATGGAGTTCTTCGTAAGACAGCATTCCGTGGAGGAGTGGAGTCAAACTGAAATCTTTCATTGAAGCCATCGTCTTGAAGATCTGCTTCAGCACTAAGCAGGGTCAAACTCTTCCATGATCTCCGGCAAGTTTCATGAGCAACAAAGGCATTCTTGGTGGCAAGGTTGCGAATGCGATTGACATCCACCAAGAGGCTTTGCATCTGTCTCTTGAGCCAAAAGTGATGTTTATCCTGTTTCTGATGAAGGGCCACAAGAAGTTCTCGGTCATTGAGAACGCGAGAACGCTTGCGAGGCCTTTGGGCAATGGTGCTTTCAGTGGCTTCAGTGGGCGCTCTGTGAGGCAGACGAGTGTTACCAGCAAATGGATAGATTCGTGTTGCTGCTTGAACACCTTCAATAGGCTGAGTGAAGCTTTGGTGCTCGATGTTCTGAAGACAAAGCGGCATCTTGGCAGGGTCAGAATATATAGCATCAACTGACATATCAACTTCTGGTAGAAATATTATATGATTGCGAGCAGAGGGTTGATAGTCGACAGTAGAGTGGCGCTTGATAAGGCGCATGACCCATGGAGCATAAAACTTCAGACCAAAGAGATCAGAACCAGAGGCAACAACTTGTCTTATGAAGAATTCCTGAGTGTTGAAGCTGATGCCATTGAGAATATAGAAGACCAAAGTCTTCATAGTTCCTTCAAGCTTGGCCACTGATGAGTGTCCCTTGACTGGCCATAGAGTTTGCCTGATGATGTGGTATGGTTCGAGGCAGATACTCAAGGTCTTCAACAAAGAAATGTGTGGGATATTCACCGTCAGATGGCAAAGGCTTCATCATGCTCAGCATCTGGCTCATATTGGGTTCTGGCTTATGAAAGATGCTCTCTATAGCATTGCGGTGTAGCTGACAGTCAGGTTCATACAGTTCTCCAGGAGTGGCTAGCCCTGTAAGCTCGATGATGTCCATAGCTTTGGCTTCATGATGAACATTTCCAGTCATCCACTCGAGAACCCATGTCTTGATGTCTCTGTTGTAGCCGCGAATGTGCAGAGTGGCATAGAATTGAAGCAATAGTTGTTCATTCCAATGTTCTTTGTTTGTCACAAAGTGGAGCAGACCAGCATCTCGAAAGCAATCAAGTGCTTCTTCTAAGCATGGCAGTCCAGCAATGGCTTCAGTGTCAAGGCGCATATGAGGGAAAATGCGCCCTTGATCATATAACACGCATGAGTAATAGCTTCTCTGTTGATAGCTCCAGAACCTATCTGATGATATTCTTGGCTTGGAGTAGGGGTTCTTGGCGCTGTCAAAGAAGGTATTGTGGCTTTTGAAGCCATTAGCATTGAAGGACCCGAGGGAGTTGGCAGTACCTGGAAACCTTGGCAACCTGGGCTTTGGCTTCTCCACTTGAGGCCTATGCTCAATATGATAGTCAAATTGCGGTCCTGAGGCAGAGGGTGGAGGCACCAGAACGGGCCATCGGACAGTAGTGAGCTGACCATGACTGTATGCTTGCTCAATTGTGTGAGGCCTTGGATGCGGAATAGGAGCAGGGGCAACATCGGAGGCAGGCTGCACGACAGGTGCTTCGGGAGCAGTTGTCATGTTGGCTTCAGGTGCAGCATCCTCATTGGCTTCGGGTGCAGCATCCTCATTGACTTCAGGTGCAGCATCCTCATTGACTTCAGGTTCAGTAGCCACATTTGCTTCAGGTACAGTTAGTGTAGGCTCCACATTAGCATCATCCATGACTACGTCACTGGCTGTATTGACGTTGGTGGTGGCAGCCTCAACATTTTCAGCCTCCTCTTGACGAACAGGAGGGTCGGGCACAGACCCGTTCTGATCATGAACTGCTTCTTCTTCAATCATTGGGGGGGTTGGTACATGCACTTCTTCTTGATTTTCTTCGGCTGATGCAGCCGGAATGTCTTCCGCGGTATGTGCTTCAGACTCAGAGACATTCACAGTTGGAGCAGGTTCAGAAAGTACTTGTCGTGCAACAGGTGAACGTTGCACTTCTCCTTCTGGAACGCTCGACAGAGGGACTTCAGGCCTTTGTCCTCTGCGAAGCCTGCGAAGAGCTGGCTTCACTTTAGGAGATGGAGTTGGCTGAGCCTGAATGTCTTCATCCTCTTCTTGCACATTGGGGGTAGCTTGTTGTTGTTGTAGGGGAGTACTGGGGGAGTCTTGTTCTTGCGGGCGATCAGCCCATGAATCATCCTGTGCAATTGGCGTCAGAGGACGACCAATGCTGATGAGTTCGCTGTTCGTATGAACAGGCGATGATACCACATTGTATTCGATCTGAGGAAGAACTTCATCATCTTCAACATTGTCATGATGACCAATGTGTTCAGCAGCGGTGGGTTCAGCTGCTGGAATATCTTCAGCTTCAGGAGCCTCTGTGGAAGCAGGCTCATGCACAGTCATGTGAAGTTCTTGGGATGCAGATGCAGGATGAATCACTGAGATGGGTTCAACAAAAAGGGGCTCTGTGGGAGCAGCCCGATTCTTCTTGGTCTTGCGCTTCTTCTTGGAGGGAGCGGCATCACAGGCTTCGATATTCTTCCTCTTTCGAGCTTCTGCCTCTGCAGCCCTCGTCTTCTTCTGTTCAGAAGCGGTTGTGGTGATCTTTGGCTTCGAGCCAGTCATGCTACTTGGGAAGATAATACGTGGAGCTTCTTGGCTTGAAGGCGCAGGCTGATCAGCAGGAAACTTCTTCTTTTTCTTTGCAGCCATTCTGGGGTCAATGCCAGGACGGCCAAGTGACTTGCGCTTCTCAGCCTCATTGTAGGCAAGCACACACTTATCAGCCAAACTCTTCATATGCTCGCAAGAGCCTTGAGCTTCTTGGCGCTTCTTCTGAAAAGCTTCTTTAAGCTCATGCAGCATGACCTTGAAGATTCTGACGTCTTGAACACTGAGCTTGGCCACATGCTTCTTGAATTGAGCCTTCTCAAAATCAATCTTGTTCTTGAGCTCAACGATTCGCTGAGCAAGAGCTAGCTCTGAAGCAATGGCGCCATTGAAGGCGACACTGAGGCCAATGGGAAGCTGTAGATCGTCAAAGCTAACATTGGGGGTGTCGAACCATTCATCAATGAAGTTGTGGATGATGGCCACATCAAAGAGAGGCAAGTTGTTGAAGATTTCTGCTTCTTCCTTGCTCTTTATCAGCTGCTCAAGAGCATCTTCTGCAAGATCTTCATCACTTGACAGATCCATGGGATCGTCACGCAGAATAGCGGCAGGAGTCGGGGCTTGATTAGTATGCCTGACAAGTTGCTTTTTCTTCTCCGTCTTCTTGGAGATACGGGATTGATCTTCAGACTGCACACTGGCTTCAGGAGGTGCAGTGGCCAGTGGCTTCGCACGAGAAGCTTTTGGTGGTACTGGTTTAGAAGCCTTTAGCTTCTTTTGCTTCTGTGGCTTCGAAGGAGGAGCTGGGGCTTCATCAGAATCAGCCTCATTGTCAGAATGATGCACTTTGGCACCTTGTACCAAGATGTAGGAGATGAGGCCATCAAGGTTTGCAAAGGGGCCAATTCTATTTTCTTCAGCTTCACGAGTGCCATCCTCACGGGGAGCAGAGGGACCAGGATTGAAGTCTAATCCCCATGACTTCTTGTTTTCCTTTGCTGAAGACACATCAAACTAGAAGTTGCGCTTGAAGAGATTGTCGTCGCGACACGCAAGCAATGATGATGGGTCGGCTTCTTCAGGCTGTGGCCCATGGACCATGCAAGGATAGAATTCTTGCGCAATGGCTTCAGCTCGGTTCTTGGGTTGAAGGCCTCGATAGAGAATATCGCCCCAAGGACTCTTGATAGCATTTTTCTCTGCATATTCCTTGGTGACGAACTAGTACTTGAACCATTCTTCAGCCCAATAGCATCGAATCCATTGGATTTGTGTCTTGCGTTGATGATAAGTCTCTTCAGGGTCTGTCTTGTACAGTTCTGCTAGGTCATCAGGCAGGTCTTTGGATGTTCCTCCTCTGCACTGTCTGCCACCCTTCCTTGCTGATTTTTCTGCAGCCATGAACTTCAAGATGAATGGCTTCAATACGTTCAGAGGCTTCAGAGATTTACGCTTGCTGGTCAAGCAGGAACTGGCTTCAGGAGAATTGATATGATGCTGTAAGTATTCTTTTGATCGAACTCTTTACCATTGTCGTCGGGACCAAGATGGTGCTTGGCTGGCATTGGCGTCGTGTAGTCTTTGCAGTCTTCCATTCCAAACTTCTTCAGACAACCTTTGAGGTATTTTTCTTGAGATATGAAGATGCCATTTCGTTGCTGATGAATTTGAATACCAAGGAAGAACTTCAACTCTCCCATCATGGACATTTGATATTGCTCTTGCATCATGTACCCAAACTCATCACTGTACTTCTGGTTGGTGCAGCCGAAGATTATGTCATCCACATATATTTGGCACACAAACAGTTCACCATCATATGTCTTCGTGAAGAGTGTGGGATCGAGAGATCTAGGTTTGAAGCCTTTGCTCTTCAGGAAGTCATTGATTGTATCATACCAGGCACGAGGAGCTTGTTTGAGGCCATACAGTGCTTTGTTCAGTTTGTACACCATATCAGGATGTTTTGGATCTTCAAAGCTAGGTGGTTGTGCAACATATACTTCTTCAATCTTGCCATTTAGAAATGCACTTTTTACATCCATTTGATATAGCAAGATGTTGTGATGATTAGCATAGGCTAGCAGTATGCGAATAGCTTCAAGCCTAGCAACAGGAGCAAATGTTTCGTCGAAGTCAATTCCTTCAACTTGAGTATATCCTTGAGCCACAAGACGAGCTTTGTTTCTGACCACTTGACCATGCTCATCTTGCTTGTTTCGATATATCCACTTTGTTCCAATAGTGTTATGCTTTCGAGGGTCAGGTCGCTTGACAAGTTCCCAAATATTATTCAGCTTGAACTGATGAAGTTCTTCTTGCATGGCTTGAATCCATTCAGGTTCCATAAAAGCTTCAGCAACTTTCCTGGGTTCTGATATTGACACAAATGAAAAATGCCCACAGAAATTTGCTAGCTGTGTTGCTCTTAAGCGAGTGAGCGGACCAGGTGCATTGATGCTGTCAATAATCTTCTCTATTTGAACTTCATTTGCAACACGAGGATGAACTGGACGAAGATTCTGCTCTAGCTGATCATTGTCATCATTGGGAGAATTGTCTTCGGTCTGAGCATTGTCTTCAGGTTGATTTGGTGCAGAGATGATAAGTTCCTTTTCAGGTTGTGCTTCAGAGGGCATGATCTCACCAGTTCCCATCAACTTGATAGATTCACAGGAAGGAGCTTCATCAAGTGTACTTGGCAGAATTTCTCTTTGTGAACCATTGGTTTCATCAAATCGCACATCCACTGTTTCAACAATTTTGTAGTGGAAGAGGTTGAAGACTCTGTAAGAGTGTGAATCCTTTCCTTAGCCAAGCATGAAGCCTTCGTGAGCTTTGGGTTCAAATTTTGACTTGTGATGGGGATCCTTGATCCAACATCTAGCACCAAAGACTCTGAAGTAGCTGACATTTGGCTTCTTGCCAGTGAGGAGCTCATAGGATGTTTTGCCCAGAAGCTTATGGATGTAGACACAATTGATGATGTGACAAGCTGTATCAATGGCTTCAGGCCAGAACTTTCTTGGTGTCTTGTACTCGTCAAGCATTGTTCGAGCCATCTCGATGAAGGTTCTGTTCTTGTGCTCTACAATGCCATTTGCTGAGGTATGTATGGAGCAGAAAATTCATGAGTGATTCCCATTGTATCCAGATCAAGCCTGGTGTTCTTGAATTCAGTGCCGTTATCACTTCTGATATGCTTGATCTTGACACCATAGTTGTTCATTGCTCGATTGGCGAATCGTCTGAAGACATCTTGTACTTCAGTCTTGTAGAGAATTATGTGCACCCATGTGTATCTTGAGTAGTCATCAACAATGACGAAGCCATAGAGACACGCCGTTGTTGTGAGGGTGGAGTAGTGGGTAGGTCCAAATAAGTCCATGTGAAGCAGCTCAAAGGGTTGAGATGTTGTCATGATTGTCTTCGAGGGATGCTTGGCCCTTGTCATCTTTCCAGCTTCGCAGGCACCACATAGATGATCTTTCTTGAACTTGACACCTTCGATGCCTATGACATGCTTCTTTTTGACGAGAGTATGCAAGTTCCTCATGCCAGCGTGCCCCAGCCTTCGATGCCAGAGCCAGCATTCTGAAGCTTTAGCAAGAAGACATACATCAAGTTTTGGACCTGCTGAGAAATCTACCATGTATAATCACCTTTCCTATACCCTTCAAAGACTAGAGATTTGTCAGATTCCATTAGTACAAGGCAACGATATTTTCCAAATATCACAATCATGTTTAAGTCACAAAGCATTGAGACAGACATTAAGTTGAATCCAAGCGATTCAACAAGCATCACTTTATCCATGTGTTGATCCCTTGAGATTGCAACTCTACCTAGACCCAATACTCTGCCTTTACCAGTGTCAGCAAATGTGATTTTACTCTTGTCGGATGGACGTAAGGTTGAGTCCATGAGAAGACTTTGATCACCAGTCATATGATTAGTGCATCCACTGTCAATAATCCATTCTGAAGCTTTTGGTGACATGCCCTACAGTGCAGTTAGGAGGATAGGCTTCACAAGGTATGTTGTGAAGCATAAGCATTTTACACACACATGGAGTATCACAGTTTAGATCAAGATTAGCACACAGTATGACAGATAACAGATTCATATGTGGAATTCATAGTAAGTCATTTTATCATGCGTCCCTTTATGTTTTAGGTCCCCAGCAATTTTATCGGACACCATTGATTGCTGGCTGGAGACCACATTCTGCAAAAGAGAGTTAGTTCTTCTTCACCACCCACATTTTCAGGGGTGGCTTAGAAGCAATGAGTCTAAGTGCAGCATCTGAGAATTTCGGCTTTGAAGCCCTAGCAAATAGCCTTGCAGGAGATGAATGATACTCATGTGAATAAGCAGAGAAGTTCTTAGTTCTATGAACATATCGATTTGAAGATACACGCTCATATTCATGAGTCTGAGTATGATTTCCCTGCAAAACATTGGCGTTAGGGTGACTCAAGTGAGTCCTGTGCTCGCAAGTAGCCGTTGGACCATATGATGCCTTTGGTCTGGGGTTTGTCTTCTTCACTGGTGGTGTCATGATGACATTCACTGGAAGCTTCTCAAGGCAGCTTTTGGGTACCCAGATCTTCTTCATAGGAGGTCCATTCCTACAGTTAGTACCAATATACCTGGCAAACACTTCACCATTCTTATTTTTGAACAGTTTATAGTTTACATCAAAGGATTCATCAATAATAATAGGATTAGCACAGGTAAATCCAGATAAAGATCCACTGAAGGTTCCTTTGCATCAACCCATGTGGTTTTGGGATACTGCTCAGGCTTCCAGTAGGAACCATCAGCATTCATTTTCCTCTCGAACCCAACACCCTCTTTCCTAGGGTTTCGGTTCAGAATCTGCTTTTTGAGGACATCGCAGAGAGTCTGATGTCCCTTCAAACTTTTGTACATCCCTGTTTCAAGCAATGTCTTCAACCTAGCATTTTCATCAGCAATACTAGTGGTATCCTCCGCAGAGGGGTTAGTAAACACATCAGTAGTTGAAGACAATGAAACAGGAGCAGCAGTGGAACATTCAGCAACAGATGTAGTGTTATCACGCTCAATGCATTTTAAACATGGTGGTTCGAATCCATCCTGAGCGGGACTAATCTGTTGAGCGCGAAGTGACTCATTCTCTTCTTGAAGATCTTCATGAGTCGCTTTCAATTTCTCAAGCTCTTGCTTCCTTTGAAGATAATCATAGGAGAGCTTTTCATATGTGGTTGAGAGCGTATCATGAAGATTTTCAAGTTCTTGGTACTTAGCATGAAGAGTTTTTATGTCTTCTACTAAGGACTGTGAACGTGTCATTTCCGCGTCCAACAGGTCATCGCTTTTGTCTAACAGTTTTTGAGTATGTTCCATAGCCCTTTGTTGTTCAGTTGCAATTTTAGCATGTGTTTTGTATCTGGGTTTGGATTCACAATCAGAGTCATCTTCACTTGAAGTTTGAAAGTAAGCATCGCGAGATTTTACCTTGGCACCACGTGCCATGAAGTAGTAGGTGGGAGAAGAATCGTCTTTGTCTTTAGCTTTAGCGTTGGTGTGGACGTCATTGTCTTCAATGTTGAAGATGGACTTGGCGACATAGGCTGTGGCTAGAGCCAGACTTGCAACGCCAGGGTCAGACTCCTCACCAGACTCCGCCTCCGCCTCCTCCGAAGTAGACTCCTCCTCTGAATCCATTTCCTTGCCAACAAAAGCACGAGCCTTGCCAGATGAGCTCTTCTTGTATGATGAAGACTTCAAAGAAGATTTTGAGGATTTCTTCTTCTTCTTGTCATCAGAATCATATTCCTTGCTCTTCTTCTTCTTCTTCTTCTCATTGTCCCACTGTGGACACTCAGATATGTAGTGACCAGGTTTCTTGCATTTGTGGCAGGTTCTCTTCTTGTTGTCATGAGTGGAAGCTTCATCATTTCTTGAGCTGGATCGTGAAGACTTTCTAAAGCCCTTCTTCTTGGTGAACCTCTGGAACTTCTTCACAAGCATGGCAAGTTCCTTTCCAATGTCTTCAGGATCGTCACAACCGTAGTCAGATTCTTCTTCTTCAGATGAGGAAACAACTTTTGCCTTCAAAGCACGAGTTCGGCCATAGTTGGGGCCATAAATATCTCTTTTCTTAGAAAGCTGGAACTCATGTGTGTTGAGCCTCTCAAGTATATCAGACGGATCGAGTGTCTTGAAGTCAGGACGTTCTTGTATCATGAGGGCAAGGGTGTCAAAAGAGGTGTCTAGTGATCTCAGCAGTGTCTTGACAATTTCATGCTTGGTGATCTCAGTGGCGCCGAGAGCCTGAAGCTCATTTGTGATGTCGGTGAGGCGATCAAACGTGAGCTGGACATTTTCATTGTCGTTTCTCTTGAAGCGATTGAGGAGATTGCGAAGAACACTGATCCTCTGGTCTCTCTGTGTAGAGACGCCTTCATTGACCTTGGACAGCCAGTCCCAGACTAGCTTTGACGTTTCCAGAGCACTCACACGGCCATATTGTCCTTTGGTCACATGACCACAGATGATGTTCTTTGTAGTCGAGTCCAGTTGAATGAACTTCTTGACATCGGTGGGGGTGACACCTTCACCAGTTTTGGGAACGCCGTTCTTGACGACATACCAGAGGTCGACATCAATGGCTTCAAGATGCATGGCATCTTATTCTTCCAGTAGGGATATTCAGTTCCATCAAACACGGGGCAAGCAGCGGAGACCTTGATTATCCGTGCAGTCGACATAGCTGAAACTCCAGGTGGTTAAATTGAATCACACAGAACAAGGGAGTACCTTGCTCTGATACCAATTGAAAGTGCTAGTTATCAACTAGAGGGGGGGTGAATAGGCGATTTTTAGGAAAGTCTTCAAAACATGGAAGTTTCGAAGATAAAGGATAGAAACAACCTAATTGGTATGCAGCGGAAGATAAACTACAACAAGCAAGCCATAATCAAGTATGCAATAGCATTAACGTTTGAAGATTAATAGCAGCTAGGTAGTAGTATCAGGATGGAAGATAGTATGAAGCCAATCAACAATAGTAGTCAAGCAATGAAGTTAATCGGATAAAACAATAAGCAATGACTTCACGAAGACAAACTCAAAGTAAAGGAGGGAAGAGATAGAACCAGTTGCTTGTTGAGGACACAGGATTTGTTGGACCAGTTCCAGTTGCTGTGACAACTGTACGTCTGGTTAGGGAGGCTGAGATTTAACTCAGAAGACCGTGTCTTCACCTTATTCCCCTTGATCTAAGGTCACTTAGTCCTCGCCCAATCACTCTGGTAAGTCTTCAAGGGAGACTTCCAAACCTTCACAGACTTCGTTCACTCGGCAATCCACAATGACTCTTGGATGCTCAGAACGCGACGCCTAACCGGTTGGAGGATACACTGTCCTCAAGTGTAATAAGTCTTCAGGTCACACAGACAAAAAGACTTCAGTGATGCCTAACACTCTTTGGCTCTGGGTGTTTGGGCTTTGTCCTCGCAAGGATTTCTCTCTCTCAAATGCTTCGAGGTGGGTTGCTCTCAAACGACAAAAGCCATATACAAACTCTGAGCAGCCACCAATTTATGGTGTAGGGGGTGGGCTATTTATAGCCACCAGGTAACCCGACCTGATTTGTCCAAAATGACCCTGGGTCACTAAGGAACTAACACGTGTTCCAACGGTCAGATTTCAAACACACACGGCAACTTTACTTGGGCTACAAGCAAAGCTGACTCATCCAACTCTGGATAAGATTTGCTCTCATTGTCTTCGCTCAAAGACATAGGATTTGGGTTGAGTATCACTTCAGTCACTCTGACTTAGTTCACTTGGACCCCACTTAACAGTACGGTGGTTCCTATGACTCAACAAAGAAGAAAGGAAACGACGAAACCACACAGTCTTCGCGCTCCATTGTCTTCACGTAATGTCTTCTCATGTCATAGTGTAAAAATATCTTCTCATACCACCATTGTCTTCAATGTCTTCATACATTTTTAGGGGTCATCTCCGGTAGGTAAACCGAATCAATGAGGGACACTACCTGCGTTATCCTGGAATTCTCACAAACGCATTAGTCCCTCAACCAACTTTGTCATCAGTACTCCAAAACCAACTAGGGGTGGCACTAGATGCACTTACAACAGGAAAAAAAATTGTTCGGCCCAAAATGTCATGGATGTGTCTTTTTTTTGTAGTGTGTCCACCATGACCAATAAGTATTTTTTTCTTATGCCTTCCCCCTTTAAGGGGTCCGACCATATCCAGCCCCTAGACCGCGAAGGGCCAAGTGATGGGGATTGTTTTGAGAGCGGTAGGGGGCATATGGCTCTGATTGGCAAAATGCTGGCAACCGACGCAGTGCTGGACAAGGTCATGTGCATCTGCTCGGGCTGTCGGCCAATAAAAACCTGTGCGGAAGGCCTTGCTGACAAGTGCCCGAGCCGCAGCGTGGTGTCCGCCGAGTCCGACATGGATTTCAGCCAAGAGTTGCCGCCCTTCCTCTTCGGAGATGCATCTTTGGAGCACTCCGGTCGCACTTTTCTTGTAGAGTTCTCCCTCATGGACTTTGTAGGCCTTGGAGCACCGCACAATACAACGTGCTTCATTTTGCTCCTCGGGGAGCTCCTGCCTATTTAGGTAGGCCAAGAAAGGTTTGGTCCACGAGGCGATTACAGCCATGATTTCTTGGGCCGAAGGTGTTATTTCGGTGGCAGAGCCTCCGATTACGTCAGATGGTTCGGAGTCTGGGGTTGTATTCGGATCCGGGATCGTGTTGCCGGACTCCCCTTCCCATACCACGGATGGTTTGAACAGCTTTTCCAGGAATATGTTAGGTGGGACAGGGTCGCATTTAGTGCCGATGTGGGAGAGGATATCTGCCGCTTGATTGTTTTCTTGAGCCATATGGTGGAATTCGAGCCCCTCGAACCGAGCTGACATTTTGAGGACGGCATTACGGTAGGCCGCCATTTTTGGATCCTTGGCATCAAAATCTCCATTTATTTGTGATATTGCGAGGTTTGAATCCCCGCGCACCTCTAGGCGTTGAATGCCCATAGAGACTGCCATCCGAAGGCCATGCAACAGAGCCTCCTATTCGGCTGCGTTGTTGGAGTCTGTGTATAATATTTGGACTACGTATTGGACCGTGTCTCCGGTGGGGGAAGTCAGGACTACACCCGCTCCCAGTCCGGCCAGCATTTTAGAGCCGTCGAAGTGCATGATCCAGTTGGAGTACGCGCCGTACTCTTTAGGGAGTTCGGCTTCTGTCCATTCGGTGACAAAGTCGGCCAATACTTGCGACTTAATGGCCAGCCGTGGTTTGTATGTTATGTCGAATGGAAGTAGCTCGATGGCCCATTTAGCAATCCTTCTCGTGGCGTCGCGGTTGTTTATTATGTCATTGAGTGGTACTTCGGAGGCCACCGTAATTGAACACTCTTGAAAGTAGTGTCGTAGCTTCCAGGATGCCATGAAGACCGCGTACGCTATCTTTTGATAGTGTGGGTTTCGGGATTTGCATGGAGTGAGGACAGTGGACACATAATATACCGGCTTTTGGAGCGGGAACTTGTATCTGTCTGCTTCTCATTCGACAACAAGCACTACACTGACAACCTGATGTGTCGCAGCTATGTATAGTAACATGGGTTCGCCAATATTTGGCGCTGTCGGGACTGGATTACTGGCCAATAAGGTCTTTATTTCATCCAGTCCGGTCGCGGCCGCATCCGTCCACACGAAGTGTTCGGTGCATCGAAGAAGGCGGTAAAGGGGTAGTGCCTTTTCTCCTAATCGAGAGATAAAGCGGCTTAAGGCAGCCACACATCTAGCTAGTTTCTGGATATGCTTGAGGTTTGTTGGGATAGCCAACTGCGACAGAGCTCAGATTTTTGACGGATTTGCTTCAATTCCTCTATTGGAAACAATGAAGCCGAGCAACTTCCCAGAGGGTATGCCGAAAACACATTTTTCCGGGTTTAGCTTGATGTCGTATGTACGGAGGTTATCGAATGTAAGCCTCAAGTCATCTATTAGGGTTTCGACGTGTCTTGTTTTTATGACCACGTCGTGCACATATGCCTCTACTATTTTGCCGATTTGCTTCTCCAAGCATGTTTGAATCATGCGTTGATAGGTTGCACCGGCATTTTTAGGCCCGAAAGGCATAGTGTTGAAGCAGAAAGGGCCATATGGCGTTATGAAGGCCGTTGCAGCTTGGGCGGACTCTGCCATCTTTATTTGATGGTATCCGGAGTATGCGTCGAGGAAACGTAGTGAGTCATGTCCTGCGGTGGCGTCGATGATTTGCTCAATGTGAGGGAGGGGGAAGGGATCCTTGGGGCAAGCCTTGTTGAGGTCTTTGAAATCCACGCATAGGCGCCAGGATTTATCCTTCTTTCGTACCATTACCAGGTTTGCCAGCCAATCCGGATGCTTGATATCTCTGATGAATACGGCCTCAAGTAGCTTGGCTAGTTCTTCTCCCATGGCTAGCCGTTTAGGCTCTGAGAAGTGCCTAAGAGTCTGTTTGACTGGCTTGAATCCTTTCAGTATATTGAGGTTGTGTTAGGCCAGCCTGCGTGGGATGCCCGTCATGTCTGTAGGATGCCAGGCGAAAATGTCCCAATTCTCGCACAGGAATTCTCGTAGTGCGGCGTCCATTGTGGGGCTCAACCGTGTCCTGATGGAAGCTGTCTTCATGGGGTCTGTTGGATGGACCTGGAATTTGAGTATCTCGTCTGTGGGTTTAAATGATGTGGACTTGGGTCATTTGTCGAGTATCACGTCGTCCCTGTCCACTGTGGCGCGCAGCGTTGTTAGTTCTTCGGCCGCTAGGGCTGCGGATAATGCTTCGAGGGCTAGTGCTGCAGTTTTGTTTTCGCCGCGGAGTGCGACATCCGGATCACTGGCTAGGGTGATGATTCCATTGGGTCCAGGCATTTTAAGCTTCATGTACCCATAATGGGGTATAGCTTGAAAGCTTGTGAATGCGTCCCGCCCTAAAAGGGTGTGGTATCCGCTGCTGAAAGGAGCCACTTGGAATGTGATTTCTTCGGACCTGTAATTCTCCCAGGTGTCGAATACCACATCGAGTGTCATTTTTCCTGCACACCTTGCCTCCCGACTAGGGATAATTCCCCTGAAGGTTGTGCCGCTCTGCTCAATGCGGCTTTTATCAATTTCCATCTTGCTGAGTGTTTCTTCATAGATCCAGTTTAATCCACTTCTGCCGTCCATGAGTACTTTAGTGAGCCTAAAACCATCCACGATTGGGCTAAGGACCAAAGTGGAAGGTGCCCGGACTGTTTGGAATTGGAGTTCGTCACTGGCACTGAAAGTTATAGCAGTGTCGTTCCACGGATTTGTTTGCGCTACGTGACAGATTTCGGTGAGATTTTGATGAGCTCGCTTGCACCTATTATTTGAGGTGAAAGTCTCGAAGACTATTAATACCGCATTGTTGTATTCGGCGGGACGTTGCTCTGCTTTATTTACAAGAAGATCCTCACTGCTTTTTGCTACCTGTCGGAGTATCCAACATGCTCTAAGGCTATGTGTTGGCTTAGTATCCGGCGTGCTATGAATTTTGCATGGCCCATTGAGCCATTCTTCCAATACGGTTCCACGTCCTGGAGTGGGCTTTGGCTTTTTGTGAGTTGGATTGGGTAACTTAGCAGAGTTTGCCCTTTTAGCTCGGAGAGAAGGTTTACTGAGAACCGGATTATCCCAAAAGTCTGTTTGGGTTTTCCAGGTACTTTCCATCGCGCGGTACTTCTGTGCTATGGCTGCTAAGTCGGCAAAGTGTACTATGTCATGGCGACTTATAGCATTAAGGATCCCTTTGCTCGTGCAATTTTTGCAAAAAAGTGAGATTGCGTCCTCCTCGCAACAGTCCCTGACCTTGTTTATCACAAGGAGGAATCTGGCCCAGTAGTGATGTACTGTCTCTTGTGGCTCTTGTATGATATGGGAGAGACTGCTTAAGTCTGGGCGGGTGGGCGTAGTTGAATCTAGATTCTGATCTGATCCAGCGCCCAGGGGCAGAGGAGCTTCCGGGCTTGACAGCTCGGGCCCCGGGATGTTGCCCGATTTCTCCGGCCCATTGCCCGATTCTAGGTTCGGGGTTTGGGTCGTTTCCTCCCGCAAACGGGTATCCGGCTCAGAGAGCTCGGTGATCCGGACATAGTTCGTCCTCAGAATAGAGGGACGGTCCATATGTGGCTCTTCCACTACCTCTATCTCGTGGGTGATCGGTGGGGATTTAATATCCCTTTGGTCGGGTTTAAGCCCAATCTGGTGATAGTCTGTAGTGACTCCCAAAGCGGCGATGCGATCCAAGAGCTCATTAAGGGAAGAGAGCTCTATTGGATCCATCTATTCGACGAGTTCCGAATTGACGTGGAGGCTATTCGTGATGACCCGAGAGGTCATCGTCAGCGCGGCACCCGATCGGGCGGCCATGACGAAGCCGCCTAGTCGGAGAGTTTGGCCTACAACCAGTGCTCCCCCAGAGGTGATGTTGTCCTTGACAACGAGACGGGCCATCGAGCCTTGCAGCAACGACACAGAGGAACTCTCAATGAAAGCACCATTGTCGGTGTCAAAAATGGTGGATCTCGGGTAGGGGGTCCTGATCTGTGCGTCTAAGGCTAATGGTAACAGGAGGCAAGGGACACAATGTTTTACCCTAGTTCGGTCCCTCTCGATGGAGGTAAAACCCTACTTCCTGCTTGATTGATCTTGATGATATGAGTATTACAAGAGTTGATCTACCACGAGATCGTAGAGGCTGAACCCTAGAAGCTAGCCTATGATGATTATGATTGTTGTGATCATCCCTTGACGGACCAAACCCTCCGGTTTATATATACACCAGAGGGGGCTAGGGTTTACACAGAGTCGGTTACAAAGAAGGAAATCTAATATCCGGATCGCCAAGCTTGTATTCCACGCAAAGGAGAGTCCCATCCGGACACAGGACGAAGTCTTGAGTCTTGTATCTTCACGGTCCATCAGTCTGGCCAAAGTATATAGTCCGGCTGTCCGGATACCCCCCCTAATCCAGGACTCCCTCAGTAGCCCCTGAGTATTTGATACTTGTTCGGTTGCTAAGATTAGTAACTCGAAACAGGAGTTACAGAATAAACAAAGACTAGTTGAGGCTGAAGTGATGATGTGTGTTGGAAGTGGTTCCAAGATTGATATGATCATCATCATACACTCCCTATACTTTCGAGATTATTGTAGAACCTGAATAAATGTTATTTGGTGTTTGCGTTGAGCATAAATATGATTAGATCATGTTTATTGTGATACGATTATTCATCTAAGACGGAGAATAAATTGTTATTCTGTTTACATGAATAAAACCTTCTATGGTCATACACCCAATGTTGATGGTTTATTGAATCTTGATCGTAGTAATGCACATATTCATAATATTGATGCCAAAAGATGCAAGTTGATAATGATAGTGCAACATATTTGTGGCACTGCCGTTTGGGTCATATAGGTGTAAAGCGCATGAAGAAACTCCATACAGGTGGACTTTTGGAATCACTTGATTATGAATCATTTGATGCTTGCGAACCGTGCCTTATGGGCAAGATGACTAAAACTCCGTTCTTCGGAACAATGGAACAAGCTAGTGACTTATTGGAAATAATACATACCGATGTATGCGGTCCGATGAGTGTTGATGCTCGTGGCGGGTATCATTATTTTCTGACCTTCACAAATGATTTGAGTAGATATGGGTATATCTACTTAATGAAACTCAAGTCTGAATAATTTGAAAAGTTCAAAGTATTTCAGAGTGAAGTGGAGAATCATTGTAACAAGAAAATAAAGTTTCTATGATCTGATCGTGGAGGAGAATATTTGAGTTACAAGTTCGGTCTTCATATAAAACAATTTCGAATAGTTTCACAGCTCACGCCACCTGGAACACCACAGCATTATGGTGTGTCCGAACGTCGTAACCGCACTTTATTGGATATGGTGCAATCTATGATGTCTCTTATCGGTTTACCACTATCATTTTGGGGTTATGCATTAGAGACAGTTGCATTCACTTTAAATAGGGCACCATCAAAATCCGTTGATACGACGCCTTATGAACTGTGGTTTGGCAAGAAACCAAAGTTGTTGTTTCTTAAAGTTTGGAGTTGCGATGCTTATGTGAAAAAGTTTCAACCTGATAAGCTCAAACCCAAATCAGAGAAATGCGTCTTCATAGGATACCCAAAATAGATTGTTGGGTACACATTCTAATCACAGATCCAAAGGCAAAATATTCGTTGCTAAGAATGGGTCCTTTCTAGAGAAGGAGTTTCTCTCGAAAGAAGTGGGTGGGAGGAAAGTAGAGCTTGATAAGGTAATTTGTACCTTCTCCCGAATTGGAAAGTAGTTCACCACAGAAATCAGTTCCAGTGATTCCTACACCAATTAGTGAGGAAGCTAATGAAACTTTAGATTAAGTTACTACAAAACCTCGTAGGTCTTCCAAAGTACAATACACACCAGAGTGGTATGGTAATCCTATTCTGGAAGTCATGTTACTTGACCATGGAGAACCTACGAACTATGAGGAAGCGATGATGAGCCCAGATTCCACGAAATGGCTTGAGGCCATGAAATCTGAGATGGGATCCATGTATGAGAACAAAGTATGGACTTTGGTTGACTTGCCCAATGATCGACAAGCCATCAAGAATAAATAGATCTTCAAGAGGAAGACGGACGTTGATAGTAGTGTTACTATCTACAAAGCTCGAATTGTCGCAAAAAGGTTTTCGACAAGTTTAAGGTGTTGACTACGATGAGGTTTCCTCACTCGTAGCGATGCTTAAGTCTGTCTGAATCATGTTAGAAAATTGCCGCATTGTATGAAATCTGGCAAATGGATAAACAAAACTGCATTCCTTAATGAATTTATTAAAGAAGAGTTGTATATGATACAACCATAAGGTTTTGTCAATCCTAAAGGTGCTAACAAAATATGCAAGCTCCAGCGATCCATCTATGGACTGGTGCAAGCATCTCGGAGTTGGAATATACGCTTTGATAAGTTGATCAAAGCATATCGTTTTAATACAGACTTGCGGTGAAGCCTGTATTTACAAGAAAGTGAGTGGGAGCACTACAACATTTCTGATAAGTATATGTGAATGACATATTGTTGATCGGAAATAATATAGAATTATTCTGCAAAGCATAAAGGAGTGTTTGAAAGGAATTTTTCAAAGAAAAATGTTGGTGAAGTTGCTTACACATTGATCATCAAGATCCATAGAGATAGATCAAGATGCTTGATAAGACTTTTCAATGAGTACATACCTTGATAAGATTTTGAAGTAGTTCAAAATGGAACAGTCAAAGAAGGAGTTCTTACCTGTGTTGCAAGGTATGAAATTGAGTAATACTCAAATCCCGACCACGGCAGAAAACAGAAAGAGAATGAAAAGTCATTCCCTATGCCTTAGTCATAGGTTCTATAAAGTATGCTATGTTGTGCCAGACCTATTGTGTACCTTGCTATGAGTTTGGCAAGGGAATACAATCTTGATCTAAGAGTAGATCACTGGACAGCAGTCAAGAATATTCTTAGTGAGGACTAAGGAAATGTTTCTCAATTATGGAGCTGATAAAAGAGCCCGTCGTAAAGAGTTACATCGGTACAAGATTTTACACCGATCCAGATGACTCTAAGTCTCAATTTGGATACATACTGAAAGTGAGAGCAAATAACCAGAGTAGCTCCGTGCAGAGCATTGTAGACATAGAATATTTGCAAAATACACACGTCACTGAATGTGACAGACCTGTTGACTAAAACTCTCTCACAAGCAAAACATGATCATACCTTAGTACTCTTTGGGTGTTAATCACATAGCAATGTGAACTAGATTAATTGACTCTAGTAAACCCTTTGGGTGTTGGTCACATAACGATGTGAACTATGGGTGTTAATCATATACAGATATGAATATTGGTGTTAAATCACATGATGATGTGAACTAGATTATTAACTCTAGTGCAAGTGGGAGACTGAAGGAAGTATGACCTAGATGCAATAATAAAGTTATTATTTATTTCCTTATACCATGATAAATGTTTATTATTCATGCTAGAATTGTATTAATCGGAAACATGATACATGTGTGAATACATAGACAAACAGAGTGTCACTAGTATGCCTCTACTTAACTAGCTCGTTAATCAAAGATGGTTATGTTTCCTAACCATAGACATGAGTTGTCATTTGATTAACGGGATCACATCGTTAGGATAATGATGTGATTGACTTGACCCATTCCATTAGCTTAGCACTTGATCCTTTAGTATGTTGCTATTGCTTTCCTCATGACTTATACATGTTCCTATGACTATGAGATTATGCAACTCCCGTTTACTGGAGGAACACTTTTTGTGCTACCAAACATCACAACGTAACTGTGTGATTATAAAGGTGCTCTACAGGTGTCTCCAAAGGTACTTGTTGGGTTGGCGTATTTCGAGATTAGGATTTGTCACTCCGATTGTTGGAGAGGTATCTCTGGGCCCACTCAGTAATGCACATCACTATAAGCCCTGCAAGCATTGCAGCTAATGAGTTAGTTGCGGGATGATGTATTACGGAACGAGTAAAGAGACTTGCTGGTAACGAGATTGAACTAGTTATGATGATACCGACGATCGAATCTCGAGCACGTAACATACTGATGACAAAGGGAACAACGTATGATGTTATGTGGTTTGAACGATAAAGATCTTCGTAGAATATGTATGAGCCAATATGGGCATCCAGGTTCCGCTGTTGGTTATTGACCAGAGAAATGTCTCGGTCATGTCTACATAGTTCTCGAACCCGTAGGGTCCGCACGCTTAACATTCGTTGACGATATAGTATTATATGAGTTATTTATGTTGGTGACCGAATGTTGTTCGGAGTCCCGGATGAGATCACGGACATGACGAGGAACTCCGGAATGGTCCGGAGATGAAGTTTCATATATGGGATAATGTTGTTTAGTCTCCGGAAGGGTTCCGGAATTCACCGGAATGGGTTCCGGATGTTTCCCGAAATGTTTGGGTACGAGAACACATTATTTGGGCCAAAGGGGAAAGCCCACAAGGTTTTTGGAAAGAGCAAAAGGAAGTTTTGCGGAGTCCAGGGGCCAGATGCCAGGGTCCCTGGCATCTGGGTCCAGAGGCCGGGAACCCTGGCATCTGGCCCTGGAGTCCGAGAAGGACTCTTGCCTTTCAGGTGAAACCGACTTTGTGGAGGCTTTTACTCCAAGTTTCGACCCCAACGCTCAACATATAAATAGAGGGGCAGGGCTAGCACCAAAGACACATCAAGAAAACACCAAGCCGTGTGCCGGCAACCCCGTCCCCTCTAGTTTATCCTCCGTCATAGTTTCCGTAGTGCTTAGGCGAAGCCCTGCGGAGATTGTTCTTCACCAACACCGTCACCATGCCGTCCTGCTGCCGAAAATCATCTACTACTTCGCTCGTCTTGCTGGATCGAGAAGGCGAGGACGTCATCGAGCTGAACGTGTGCAAAACTCGGAGATACCGTGCGTTCGGTACTTGGATCGGTCGGATCGTGAAGACATACGACTACATCAACCGCGTTGATAAACGCTTCCGCTTAGCAATCTTCAAGGGTATGAAGATACACTCTCCCTCTCGTTGCTATGAATCACCATGATCTTGCGTGTGTGTAGGATTTTTTTTGAAATTACTACATTCCCCAATAGATAGACCAGGGGGGCATAGGTTTCACTAGTGGCATCTCTCAAGATAGCATAAGTATTATAGTGGGTGAACAAATTACTGTCGAGCAATTGATAGAAAAGCGAATAATTATGAGATTATCTAGGCATGATCATGTATATAGGCATCACATCCGTGACAAGTAGACCGACTCCTGCCTGCATCTACTACTATAACTCCACACATCGACCGCTATCCAGCATGCATCTAGAGTATTAAGTTCATAAGAACAGAGTAACGCATTAAGAAAGATGACATGATGTAGAGGGATAAACTCAAGCAATATGATATAAACCCCATCTTTTTATCCTCGATGGTAACAATACAATACGTGCCTTGCAATCCTTTCTGTCACTGGGTAAGGACATTACAAGATTGAACCCAAAGCTAAGCACTTCTCCCATGGCAAGGAAGATCAATCTAGTAGGCCAAACCAAACTGATAATTCGAAGAGACTTGCAAAGATAACTCAATCATACATAAAAGAATTCATAGGAGATTAAAATATTTCTCATAGATAAATTTGATCATAAACCCACAATTCATCGGAACTCGACAAACACACCGCAAAAAGAGTTTACATCGAATAGATCTCCACAAGAGAGGGGGAGAACATGGTATTGAGATCCAAAAAGAGAGAAGAAGTCATCTAGCTAATAACTATGGACCCGAAAGGTCTCTGGTAAACTACTCACAACTCATCATAAGGGCTATGGTGTTGATGTAGAAGCCCTCCATGGTCGATTCCCCCTCCGGCGGAGCGCCGGCGAAGGCTCCAAAATGGGATCTTGCGGATACAGAAGGTTACGGCGGTGGAAATTGTCTTTCGTTGGCTCCCTGGATGTTTTCGGGGTACGTGGGTATATATAGGAGGAAGAAGTATGTCGGTGGCCACCCGAGGGGCCCAGGAGACAGGGGACGCGCCTAGAGGGGGTGGGCGCGCCCTCCTATCTCTTGGCAGCCTCGATTGCTTCTTGACTTGCACTCCAAGTCCTCTGGATCACGTTCATTCCAAAAATCACACTCCCGAAGGTTTCATTCAGTTTGGACTCCGTTTGATATTCCTTTTCTTCGAAATACTGAAATAGGCAAAAAAAACAACAATACGGGATGGGGCCTCCAGTTAGTAGGTTAGTCCCAAAAATGATATAAATATGTAAAATAAAGCCCATAAACATCCAAAAGGGGTAATATAATAGCATGGAACAATCAAAAATTATAGATACGTTGGAGACGTATCAGAGAGCGATAAAGCCTTATAGTCTGATTACTTGGTTCGCTGTGCTGAACACCTCCTTTAAGGACCCAAAATTGGGGTAAAGAGTGCTCAGGTTTATCTCGAACACCCCCGTACTCACTACGTGGGGGCGAAAGCCGATGACTGGCCGACTCTCAGGATTAATACATAAAACGGCCGCACAGGAAGAAAAACATTCAAACAACAAGCAATAGATGATAAGAATGCTCTTGTTCAAATATTACAAAGGACGAACATGGCCGTATTTACGGAAATATAATGTCCTTGGTGCATTGCTCCGCCGCAAGGCGGGCTCCTTTCAAGACACCTTCATAATACAGTTTGGGCTTGCGGTGCTCCTTCCCCGCCGGCGGTCCCTCGGTCATCAGCTTTTCTGCATCCATCTTCCCCCAATGCACCTTGGCACGGGCGAAGGCCATTCGTGCACCTTCTATGCATACCGATCGCTTGATGACTTCGAGTCGAGGGCAGGCACTTACAAGCCGCTTCATGAGCCCGAAATAGCTGCTTGGAATCGGCTCAGTAGGCCACAGCCGGATAATTAAATCCTTCATGGCTAACTTGACTGCCTTATGTAGATAGATCAGCTGCTTCAGCTGATCGGAGAAATGCACCGGATAATTCGGCACCAGATACTGCATCCAGAAGAGCTTATCCGTAGTATTCCCCCCTTCAGCTTGGTAGAATTGGGCGGCATCAGATATGCTGCGCGGCAGCTCCACAAATACCCCTGTATACATCAAAACTCAAGTTGTCAGATTTGATTTTCTCATCTCCAATATTCACTTTGTACAACAAAAGCCTTACCAGCCGCAATCTTCCACTCCTCCTGGATTTCCTTCAGGGCACCTTGGGCCTCCCCTCGGGCATCACTTGCGGCTTGGCGAGCCTGGGAGAATTTGGATTCTTTCCCTGCCAAACTCTGCTCCAAGGTCTCGCATTTCCGCACGGCCTCTTGAAGCTCTCGCTCAGCCTCAATAACTCTAGCCTCATGTTTCTCACGAAGAGCCTGCTCTGTGGTTGCTTTCTTCTCGGCTTCGGCCACAGCCCTCCTGAGAGCCTCAATTTCGGCCGTCGCTCCTAGAGCACATTATAAAAATATTTCCATCATGTACACTTATTCATTTGTGCTACATAAACAAGGTTTCTACATACCTTGATTATTCTCCAGCTGTCTCTTCACTTGGCCAAGTTCTGCTTCGGCCCGCTCCAGACTATGCCTCAGTCCGGATACTTTTGCGGCTTGAGAGGCCGCAGTCGCTACAGATGCCTGCTAGTTAAAAAGAGTGATAAATGTCATCAAGTGAGTCTCCTGCGAACATGAATTTGATCCTCTGTCCGGTTCTTTCTTTCACCGAACAGTGCCTTAGGGGCTACTATCTATACCATGACACTCTCCCAAAAACTCATAAAACATACCTCAAAGCCTCTTATGAGGTTGATACAGGATTCATTCAGCCCACCCTCAGCGGACTGAATCTTCTCAATCACCGCACCCATGAGGGCACGGTGTTCATCAATGATGGAGGCACCCTTCAGCGCCGCCAATAAAGTATTCGGCACCTCTTGTTGGACGGAGGCGGTCGGTGGAGCGGGCATACCTCCTCCAGTTGGCGGAGGCTATTTGTCTGACTTGGGGACCATATGGGTCTCTAGAATCATGTCCGGGTTGGGTCCGGATTCAAGATGACCCCCGCCGTCGACACCCATGGGAGCTTTCTCCCCCGTGTGACCGGCCCCCGAAGTATGGCCTCCTGGCGCCGCCTTTGCGACCTTCTCCTCTCCTCCGTGGCCTGGGTCCTTTTGGGACGAAACCTCGGTTTCAGTCCTACATTTGGAGAAGGAGGCCTCCGGGGGTGTCCCGCTCCCCATAGTGTCCGAACCCAGCAGATCTTCTGACGAGGATTGTTCGGCGCGGGGCTTCACCGGACTGAAAAAGAAAAGCACGGCTCAAATTAGAATGTGATGCCATGACAAAGTTCATACGCATGAGTGCATTCGGATTTTATACTTACGAGTTCACCAAGGGCTCGGCCCTGGTATCCCACTCCGGGCTGCTATTGGTGGCACCGGTGGACTCCTATTGAAGAGGAGTTTTTTCCCTCTTAGGCGAATTGGCCTCCAAGGAGTTGGAGGCCATTCTTTTCTTCTTTGTCCTTGCGGGAGATTCATCCTCCTCCTCCCCGTCCTCTTCGGAGGAAGAATGGGCATTGGAGTCTTCGGATTTTGTGTCCGGGGCACCACAGCGGCGGAGGCCGCCTTGGTCTTCTTGGCCTCCTTTTCAGTCTTCTTCTTCGGCGCCTTACATGGCGTCGGGACCAGCATCTTCATCAAAAGTGAGCCGGACGGTTCTTCCGGCAGAGGGGCTAGACAGTAGATCTGCCCCGCCTTCTTTGTCCAACCCTAGGAAAATGATAGGAAATACGTTAAGTATTTTCCTGAGGATGTAAGGATAGAACACATGAGTTGTCAAACATTTAGTTGCTTAGCGAGCTTGCAGGGCGGGACAGTTGGTACCCACGGTCCTCGGCGGAGTCCGACCACGGTTTGCCGGACTTGAAAAGCACCTTCCAGATGTCCTTGTGCGTAGAGCCAAAAAGCTCTAGCAGGGTCTGGTGCTTGGCGGGTTCAAACTCCCATAGATTGCATGCTCGGTGTTGACATGGTAGAATCTGGCGAACCAACATCACCTGGACTACATTGACGAGCTTGACGCTCTTGTCTTCCATGTCTTGAACGCGTGTCTGGAGCTCTGATAGCTCGTCAGACAAAGCCCAGTTCAGGCCCTTCTTGTGCCAGGACATAAGTCGCAGGGGGCACCAGATCTGAACTCTGGAACGGCGGTCCACTCCTTGCCACGCGGTTTGGTGATGTAGAACCACTGTTGCTACCACTCCTTGACGGACTCATTGAAAGTCCCGGTCAGCCATGTGACGTTGGGCATCTTGCTCACCATGGCACCACCGCATTCGGCATGCTCGCCACTCACTACCTTGGGCTTTACATTAAAAACCTTTAGCCATAAGCCAAAGTGCGGCGGGATGCGGAGAAAGGCATCGCACGCGACAATGAATGTCGAGATGTTGAGGAAGGAATTTGGGGATAAATCATGGAAATCAATCCCGTAGTAGTACATGATGTCGCGAACAAATGGGTGGAGGGGAAACCCTAGCCCGTGGACAAAGTGAGGGAGAAATACCACCCTCTCGTGGGGTTCCGGGGTGGGGACGATTTGTCCCGCCATCGGAAGATGGTGGCTAATTCTCTTGGACAGATAACCGGTCCCCCGAAGCTTTTTGATATCCTTCTCCCGGACGGTAGAGGCCATCAACTTGCCTCTAGCTCCAGATCCGGATATCTTCGGGAAAGCCTTTTTTGGCGGAGAAGAGGAGCGCTTGGGCACTAGGGCTCGAGCGGAAAGGAATGGATGAGTAGAGAAGGGCGTGGGTGAAAGGGACGGTTCTTATCCCCTTATAAAGGCAGCAAAAATCCTGCGCCTCCCCACTTGCCCGTTAAAATCGCTTATTCCGCAAACGCCACATTTGATTGCACGGTTGGTTTAGCCATGTCTGTATTGATGAGGATCCCGTGATAAGGGGACACGATCTCTGCTTCGACAAGACGTGCCGAGAATAAGAGGTTCATGATTAGCTCACCCGGGTTCTTTGGGTTTGGACGTTCTCTCCGCCAAACTTGAGTCCCCCTATTAGCACTTGTTATCTGATGAAGCATTCTGGGGGCATAAGAATAGACCTCCTCATAGGTTCCATACAAGTTTTGGAATATCTTTTCCTTCGCACGCCTAGCCTTACTGTAGCTGACGGGGAAGCCAATCTGATCTTCTACATCTTTTTGCAAAGCCCTAACACTAATGTTGAGACTTGCCTGCACAATCGTTTCCATCGCCTATGCCACATATCTTGCTATCACATTGCAGTGATTTTAAAGAGTCCCAGTTTGCTCACATCTATGCTCCACTATATTTGTGATATGCCATGACTGACATACCCCAGGCTTCAGTCTAGCGCGAACTCTTCCACGACAACCTTTCGCGGTGTGGATGCATATGACCTTCAACACTTTTTTATCAGACTGCTTCACTCTACGCTGGCAGTGGAGGGAGATTGCATAGCTATGAATTGCCTGGTAAGCAGCCTTCTTGTCTGGGAAAACCTGCCGAACCTCCAGGCTCCCCTCTTCTAGGCCAGAAACAGAGTGAAATTCATTGGTGATGCTCATATCCTGTAAAATCCCAGGTTGCAGTGACGCCGCGTATGTCCTCTGGGGAGGATCTTATTCTCGCTTGACTCGGAAGACGCGGAAGAGTGATCGTCATCATCTAGCGCCTCCAAAAATCCCTCCAAGTGTTCGCTCATGTCAACGGCTGCAGACCAATATCATGTGTCATACACGGGTTGGCCGCTCGTCGGTTTCGATGGGCCGATGCTAGGGGCTTATGTGATGGCCAACTCGACCTCACCACCCCTGCTACGGCATTCGGTAACATCAATGACAAAAATGAACTCCACATACACCATCGGCTGAGCAAACATTGAGTTATTGAGATTGCTTGCAAACCTCGTGTACGACCCCCACGACTGATCACCTGTGACAGGCCGCAAACCCCAACGGGCAGCCGTCCCATCATTTCCTCGTTAACGACGAAGGCCTCCATTGTCATTTTCCCCCTGCATCCCTGGGCCAGACACCACTCGGATGCAACTTCTGACTACTGCGTAACCCACGTTCACCATGTCTCTCACTACAACTGTAGTCAACCTGCACAAGGACACATCCACCTCGAAAGGACCGTCGTGTAAGACGTCCCCATAGTACACTAACAAATTTTTCATAGTAACTAACCAACATTCATATTTACATTTCAAATAATTAGTAACCGAACATTTAGTACTCGTACGATGACAACATTCAGTAGTAGTATGACTAAAATAATAACCGTATTTTCGTTACAAATATTCAGTTTATTTTTATAATCATTTGCTTAGACTGTTTTCTTTTCTCTAAACTACCCCAAAAACATCCTAAACTGGTTCTTAATGTCTACTACACAACCTTCTTCTTGTAGACGTTGTTGGGCCTCCAAGTGAAGAGGTTTGTAAGACAGTAGCAAATTTCCCTCAAGTGGATGACCTAAGGTTTATCAATCTATAGGAGGCATAGGATGAAGATGGTCTCTCTCAAACAACCCTGCAACCAAATAACAAAGAGTCTCTTGTGTCCCCAACACACCCAATACAATGGCAAATTGTATAGGTGCACGAGTTCGGCGAAGAGATGATGATACAAGTGCAATATGGATGATAGATATAGGTTTTTGTAATCTGAAAATATAAAAACAGCAAGGTAACAAGTGGTAAAGGTGAGCATAAACAGTATTGCAATGCTAGGAAACAAGGCCTAAGGTTGGTACTTTCACTAGTGAAAGTGAGTTATATCGACTAGAGGGGGGGTGAATAGGCGATTTTTATGAATTCTTCACTGAGGAATTTGCTGGTGAGGAAATTCCTAAATGAAGAACAACTTGCAGCGGAATAAGTACTCAAAAGTAAACATAGCAGAACACAAGCATAGTCATCATGATGAAATGAAGACAAGCACAGAGTACAGGAAGCGTAAACACAGGATAACACAAGATGAAGACGAACAGACTGAATAAATTGAACTGAGGAAATTGAGAAAGTCTTCAGTCAAAGTCTTCAAACAGATATGAACGAGCACACAACAACAGAGATGAGGAAATTAAAGAGTTGAGGAAATAGAACCAGTAAGCTCGGTGAAGACAATGATTTGGTAGACCAGTTCCAACTGCTGTCTCAGTTGTGCATCTGGTTGGAGCGGCTGAGTATTCAAACTCGAGGACACCCAGTCCCGGACACACAGTCCTCACCGTATTCTCCTTGAGCTAAGGTCACGCAGACCTTGCCCAATCACTCGTGGTAAGTCTTCAGGTGACTTCCGAACCTTCACAAACTTGGTCACTCGGCGATCCACAATTCCTCTTGGATGCTCTAGACCTTGACGCCTAATCGTCTGGAAGAAGCACAGTCTTCAAAGGAAAGAAGCGCCGGATCCACGCAGGATCAATCTCTTCAGTGATGCTCAATCACTTTGGGGTTTGTAGGTTTGGGGTTTGGGTTTTCCTCACTTGATGATTTTTGCTCAAAGTCCTCGGAGGATGGGTTGCTCTCAAATGACAAGTGTCAGTTTCTCTCGGAGCAGCCAACCAGCTAGTGGTTGTAGGGGGGCTATTTATAGCCTAGGGAGCAGCCCGACATGATAAGACATAAATGCCCTTGTCTGATATGACCGTTAGGTGGGTAGATATTTTGGGACAGCTGGCGCGTAGCACAGCAACGGTCGGAATATTTGACTCTCAAATACCATAGGGCTATCATGTTCCTCACTGTGTAGGCAATCCGCACTGGCGAATTCCTAACTCCTCAGTCAGAACAAATTCCTCAGAGACCAGAACAACTTCGTCTCTAGCACTGAAGAATATGACTGAACTGTGCGAGATTTCCAATGGCTTCACTTGAAAGGATTGGTAGGTGTAGGATTTTGAGTTGAGCATCACATGGAAATTTTTCCTTAGTATTCCCTTGACCCCCTTTAGCAGTATGGTGTTTCCTATTACTCAAGAAAGAGAAAATGAAACTATAAAACAAAAGTCTTCACGCTTCATCTTACTCGAATGAATATCAAGTGTTCAAGGTCACACCAATTTCTTCACTTTCAAAGTCTTCAAAAAGTCTTCAGAAATCCAAAGTCTTCAGTTAAAGAACTTCATTTTTAGGGGTCGACTTTCTCTGTAAATATCAAACTCCTCATAGACTTATAGACCTGTGTACACTCACAAACGCATCAGTCCCTTAACCTATAAGTCTTCAATACACCAAAATCACTAAGGGGCACTAGATGCACTTACAATCTCCCCCTTTTTGGTGATTGATGACAATATAGGTTAAGTTTTCAACGGGGATAAGCATCTAATGTGTAAATATTGATATTGAGGAATTTGATTGCAAGATATAGAACAACTCCCTCTGAAGATGTGCATAGTGAGGAATTTTCTTTTGAAGCATTGCACATTTGAAGAGTATAATCATGGAGATCTCCCCCTATATCTTGTAATTCATACACGCATTTGACATATAATATAAAGAAATTGAAATGCATGATGAAATATGGTGACTGATGTAATTCAGCATGCGTGCATTAACATTAATGAGGAATAAGCATGCAGAAGAACACGGCAAAAGTATCAGGCCACCATAGCGTTTAAGATTACAACTCGATTCAGCAAAGTCATCAGAAGAACGATAGTTGTAACTTAGCAAAAAACACCCATATAGGATAGACCCGCTTGAAGGCTAACTCAAATTTCCCCCCTTTATCATCGAATGACAAAAAGGGTTGAAAATGAGGACTAACGCCCCTAAAGAATATCATGAAGATGGAGGAGCACCAGCGTTGTTGGGGTCTTGAGTCGATGTAGGGCCTGCTGAAGTGTCGTCCAAGTCTTCATACTCATCCGTGTTGCGATGAAGAATATGAACTGGCCACCAAGGAAGGAACCTTGACCTTCTTGAATTTCTTCAGTGCTGGAGCAAACCAGTCAAAATATTCCTTGAAACCCATTTGCTTCAAATCGTCTTCACCATATAGATGTGCGAGAATAGCCCAGGTGCGATCAAATACTTCATGGAGGTAGTAATGGTTTTTCTTCACTGCATTATGTGTAGAGGTCATGTTGTGAAGAATAGAACCAAACTGACGCTTAACCCATTTGTGATTTCGATCCACCTTCTGGTGAAGACTTATAAGCAGTTCATGGTCAGTCATCACACGAGGATCAGTAGCTTGAGGACTTGACTTGGGAGCATTGGCAGCAGAATCATGAGTGGCAGAGTCGTCATTGGTGGAGTAAGATGCAGCTTTGCGGAACTGACCATCCAATGGACGAAGGCCTTCATCGATAACGGCTGGTGACTTTCCCTTCTCATCATATGAGGAAATTGTCCGCTTGAGGACTTCAATGGGGGGCAAGTAGCTGAGGTGATTCTGAAAATCAGCCTTGTAGTTGAGTGAAGACCTTGATCTGAGGAATCTCATGATACACGACGCGTAAGGCTTCAGCTCAAACGGTGAAAGTGCAACATTTGCGAGAGTCCTCATGAAGAAATCATGATAGTGTATGGGGATGCCATGCATTATGTTGAAAAGCATATTCTTCATCATCCCGATAACTTCTTCATCAGATGAGTCATGGCCTTTGATAGGACTCATAGTCTTCGTCAGTATGCGATAGATGGTTCTTGGCACATAGAGCAATTCCTTCACGAGGAATTTGGTCCTTGGGGCTTGACCAGGCTTCAGCGGCTTCATGAGCACTTGCATATAATGAGCAGTGAGTTCAGGCTCATCATACAGACAACGAGCACCTTCAGGTGGAGGACTGAGTGGCAAGGCACGAAGCAATTCAGTAGCTGGTGCCTTGTAGTGAGTGTTTTCGGTCATCCAGTCCAACACCCAAGTGTTGATGTCATTTGCTTCACCAGTGATATGCAGCATCGCATAGAACTAAAGAATTAGCTCTTCATTCCAGTCAACGATGTCAGAGCAAAAGTTGAGCAAGCCTGCATCGTGAATCATGCTGAGGACTTGTGTGAAGCAAGGCATGGATTCCATGTCCACGTGAGGAATGTGCTCGTGGTCGAAGACTTTGTCCTTGTTGAAGAGTACTGAGGAATAGAAGTTGGCCTGGCTGGCAAGTCCAGAAGCGCTTCCTTTTAAGACGAGCATTGTCATATGGATTGAATTCAGCTGAAGAATACACACTGCCGAAAATCATCAGCCTGAATTTTTGCTTCTTTGAGAAGGGATCCTTTGGCTTAGGCTGTGGAGTGTCAGTCAATTGCATCACCACCTCATGAATTGCAATCTCAGGTTCCTCAGGCTGAGGAATTTCAGGCTCTTCTACAGCTTCAGCCTGGGTCTTCAATTCTTCATTTGACAATTTCTTCAGCACTAGTGGCTGGAATTTCTTCATGACGACTGGGGTTGCACGAGGTTCTTCAGATCCCATTTGCACTTCAGTGGCAGCAGGGGACTAAGGAATTGCTTGGAGTGGAGTGAACATTGGAGAGTTGGGGTGCTGACTGTCCCAAAATTCATCATTCAGCACGGTGTGGTACATCCGATGTCCACATCCTCATCTTTCCATTTCTTCAACACCTGCCTCTTCAGCAGTGAACTGAGGCGTAGGTGAGGAAATGACTGGGGTTGAAGGGATTTTATCCACCTCAATTTCTTCATCCATCTGCTCTGTTGAAGCAGCAGAAGGAGTTTCTTCATCTGATTCCTCAGGGAATCACATAATGTTCACCAAACGGAACAAGGTCCTTTGATGGCATGAAAGAGACTGGAATGACATCAATTGGATTTACAGTTGAACTTGTCAAAGGCTTCATTTTCTTCGGAGCTGAAGAATCTGATGAAGCTGATGCCTTCCTTTTCTTCACAGTTGCACGCTCTGCATCCTTGGTCTTCTTCGTATCTAATGCAGATGGAAGGATTGGAGTTGGGGTAGGCGCAGGAGGTGCAGAGGACTTTGGATCATTTTCCTCAGGCGCAACTGTTGCAGTTGCCCTGATTTCTTCATTTGCTTCAGGCGCACCACTAGTGGATGCCCTGGGAATATCTTCAGCGGCTCGAATGGAGTCGTCAGCCCTGGCACTCTCATTTTCTTCAGCAGCCTGATTGTCATCAGCGGTGCTGGCATGTTCCTCAGTAGGCTGAGTAGATGTTTCAGCCGGTGAAATTTCAATGTGCACAGGAGGAGGAGCACTTGAAGTGAATTTCTTTGTCAGATTGACGAACCGAACCTTGGCTCCCTTCCAATCAGCATAGTAGCAATCAAATTCATCACTCAATTGCTTGATTTCAGCTTGCAAGGCAATGAGCTGATCAGGGGTGAGAGTGAGGACATTGTCCCTAAGGTATCGCTGTTTCTTGTATTGCGCTTTCTTTAGCTTTCTGCCTTCTTCAAATTTCCACTTTTCTTCCTCAATGAAGGCAATCAGAACATGACTTTGACCAGGAGTGAGATTCATCTCCGGCAAAGGCGTGTTAGGGTCCTTGTGTCATAAGTCAATGAAGTCAAGGATCAACTTTGGATCCAACAGAAGTGGCACCTCTCTAGCGGCCCTGGCTTGCCTGTCTCTGATGATTTCAGCGAGTTCTTCATCATCTGCCTCATCTTCATCAGAGGGAACTTGGAAGGCGACTTGCTTTTTGTGAGGACTTGGTCAAAGGCCTCGTCTAGCAGTGGCCTTTTTCTTCAGCACAGAGGGGCCAGCTGAGGAATGTGGTGCAGCTGAGGAACTTGCAGATACTCCTGAGGCAATAGAGATGCTAGTTGTTCTTTGCCACGTGGCGAGATGCACAGGTGCCGAGGATTTGGTCGGAGCAGCTGAAGACTTTGTCGGAGGAGCTGAGGACTTTGAAGGACGAGGAGCACACTGAGGAATTTTCCGTGAGGGCTTTGAAGATTCTGGCCTTGAGGGCATTGAAGAAGAAGCGCTTGACTTGTGAGAAGGATTCTTTGGCATCGCCTTCTTCGGCTGACTAGCAGAGGCCTTAGCAGCGGTAGCAGCGGCAGTAGAGTCTGCATTGAATTTCTTCACTTCTTCCTTTGCTTGCTTGGCCAGTTTGGCCTGGCGCTTTGCCCATTCATCAGCATAGTCCTCACCGCGCTTGAGGCTGGTGGGATCTACCAGTTGGCCAGGTGCCAATGGAGGTCTTGAGCATGGAGGGTTGAGCGTGAATTTCTTCATGTACTTGGGAGTAACATACATGTACTCCCTCCATTCTCGTGCCCATCTCCTTTCTATCTTTTGAATGCGCACCTTGTGCTGATTTCTATCTTCCTCGGGGGGTGTGCAGTACCCAGCATAGATGTCCTCAGGGATTTCAAATGCAGTATTTACCTCAGGCCTCTTTCCTCCCTTCTGTGGCTTCTTACCATCGCCCATTCTCTTCAGCCGAGGAATATGAACAACTGAAGTTTCTGAAGGTATGCAACTTTTCTTCGAGGAGTGCTGCAAATGAGTTAAGTTGATGAGAACCTAGTGATTCAGCAGCGGACATTTGTACCTATGAACAGAGTATAGTTGCGAGGAATTTGGAGAGGTGATATGCGTTCTCAGAAGATTTTCAAAAAGAATAGGTTTGAGGAATTTGACCAGACGAGTCTTGAAGAATTTCACTAAGCGTTCTTTATCTTAGGTTCCAGAGTTGTACAGATTTGAGAATCCACACAATTGAGGAATCTTGAAGAAAATCATTGCTTAGAGATACGAATCAAGAACAGATAATATGTGAGGTGTTTAGTGTGTGAAGATTTGAAGAATAAAACACCTTTGAAGATTTTCAAGAAAAACACATGAATCAAAGCGGGTAGTAAAAGTAACTTTTAATTACCCGAAGTGAAGAACACGACGAAATGGGAAGAGTAGGAGTGAAGTTCTTCCGTTCAAATCTTCCACGCCCTAACTCGGCAGAGGAAGACGGCTACGGCGGCGGCAGAGTGAGGAAATCCGCAACCGGCGCGAGTACGACGACGACGAGGTCGAGGCAGTGAAGCTCTTCCTCACCGGCGATGATGAAGTAGCGGCGGCGCTAGGGTTTCGGGAAGCTCGAGCGAGAGTGAGGTCGAGCGGAGTAAAAGTGAGGTGAGGAAGAGGCAGGGGTATAAGTAGCGGAGGTGAAAAAATTGTACGCCCGAAGATTTCGGACGAGCGTGCCCCTGGCCCTTCTCATTCACGTGACATGTGTCACCCACGTACTGTGAGGTGGCGATCTTGTAGGATCGTGGGTGAATAGATAAGTATGTCATGGGATGCGGAACGGTTTGACCGGCAAAGCCGAAAATTTAGATAAGATTGTTTTAAGTTTCTGTTCGCAATTTTTTTCAGCTGTCAAGGACATAGTGAATATTTTGAACTAGTTTCAAATTAGAACGCACATGAAGAATTTTTGAATAGAGTGGGTTGAGTTTAGCGCAGAGGGAGAAGGGTCCGATCACATTCACTTAGCAGAAGAAATCAACTTGAAGAAATAGCAATAAGTGAATGTTGTAGAGGACATAAAACTCATACATATATTCAAATGAAGAACAACACCGGAAAGAGTGAAGACAATGCAAAGTTGAAGAATTTGAAAAACTGAGGAATTTCAAAAACGAAGAAAAACTCAAATTGAAGATTTTCAACTTTGGTTGGTGGCGTGACCCACCGTATAAGAAAGCTGATTTCACACGCCGCGTACAATTGTCGTAGGGCTTTGAGAATCAATTTATTCATTAATTTCTTCACACTTGGAGCGTTAGTCTTCATTGATTGAAGAAAAACGTTACTTCGTGTGTTGCACATCTAAGTCGTCAAGTCAGCATAAGTGTTAGGATCTGTGTCCATTTCAGAGAACATTCGAAGATTCTAGGATATTTAGCTCACACCGCAACTTGCTAAATCTCTTCTCATCCAAGGGCTTCGTGAAGATATCGGCCAGTTGATATTCAGTGCTGACGTGGTCGATGGAGATGTCGCCCTTTAACACATGATCATGAAGAAAATGATGACGAATCTAGATGTGCTTTGTCTTCGAGTGCTGAACTGGGTTATGAGCAATCTTGATAGCACTCTCATTGTCGTAGTAGAGAGGCACATTCTTCATGGTGATGTCATAGTCCTTGAGTGTTTGCTTCATCCATAGTAATTGAGCACAGCATGATCCAGCAGCAATGTACTTAGCTTCTGCAGTGGAGAGTGATACGCAGTTCTGTTTCTTCGAGGACCAACAGACCAAAGATCGTCCGAGGAAATGTCATGTGCCTGATGTTGACTTGCGGTCCACGCGATCGCCAGCATAGTCAGAGTCTGAATATCCAATGATATCAAATGAAGAGACCTTGGGATACCATAATCCAAGTGTTGGTGTGTGAGCTAGATATCGAAGAATATGCTTCACAGCCTTATGGTGTGATTCCTTCGGTGTAGCTTGAAATCGGGCACACATGCAAACGCTAAGCATAATATCTGGCCTAGATGCACATAGGTACAATAAAGAGCCAATCATGGGGCAGTATACCTTTTGATAGAAGTCTTTACCATTTTCATCAGTGCATAGATGGCCATTTGTGGGCATTGGAATTTTGACCCCTTTGCAGTCTTGCATGCGAATTTCCTCAATACATCTTTGAGGTATTTCTCCTGAGATATGAATATGTCATTGCGCTATTGACAAATTTGAAGACCTAAAAAGAATTTCAATTCTCCCATCATAGACATTTTATATTCTTCACTCATCATATAGGCAAATTCATCACTATAGTGTTGGTCAGTACAGCCAAAGATAATATCATCATGAAAGTGCGTTATGTAGACTACAGGGGGGGTGAATAGGCAATTGTTATGAATTCTTCACTGAGGAATTTGCCGGTGAGGAAATTCCTTAGCGAAGAAATATTAACAGCGGAATAAGTACTCAGAAGTAAGCATACCAGAATACAAGCATGGTCATCATGATGAAATGAAGACTAGCACAAAGTACAGAAAGCGTAATCACAGGATAACACAAGATGAAGACAAACAGACTGAAGAAATTGAACTGAGGAAATTGAGAAAGTCTTCAGTCAAAGTCTTCAAACACAGATATGAACAAACACTCAACACAGTAATGAGGAAATGAAAGGGTTGAGGAAATAGAACCAGTAGGTTGGTGAAGACAATGATTTGGTAGACCAGTTCCAACTGCTGTCTCAGTTGTACGTCTGGTTGGAGCGGCTGAGTATTTAAACTCGAGGACACGCAGTCCCGGACACCCAGTCTCTGAGCACGCAGCTCAGGACACCCAGTCCTCACCGTATTCTCCTTGAACTAAGGTCACGCAGACCTCGTCCAATCACTCGTGGTAAGTCTTCAGGCGACTTCCAAACCTTCACAGACTTGGTCACTCGGCGATCCACAATTCCTCTTGGATGCTCTAGACCTTGACGCCTAACCGTCTGGAAGAAGCACAGTCTTCAAAGGTAACAAGCGTCGGATCCACGCAGGATCAATTTCTTCAGTGATGCTCAATCACTTTGGGGTTTGTAGGTGTTTGGGTTTGGGATTTTCCTCACTTGATGATTTTCGCTCAAAGTCCTCGGAGGATGGGTTGCTCTCAAATGACAAGTGTCAAGTTCTCTCGGAGCAGCCAACCAGCTAGTGGTTGTAGGGGGCGGCTATTTATAGCCTAGGGAGCAGCCCGACATGATAAGACATAAATGCCCCTCAATGATATGACCGTTAGGTGGATAAGATATTTTGGGACAGCTGGCGCGCAGCACAGCAACGGTCGGAAATTTGACTCTCAAATTCCTCAGGGCTATCATGTTCCTCACTGTGTAGGTAATTCGCACTGGCGAATTCCTAACTCCTCAGTCAGAACAAATTCATCAGCGACCAGAAGAACTTCGTCTCTGTCACTGAAGAAAGTGACTGAACTGTATGAGATTTCCAAAGGCTTCACTCGAAGGGATTGGTAGGTGTAGGATTTTGAGTTGAGCATCACATGGAAATTTTTCCTTAGTATTTCCTCGACCCCCTTTAACAGTACGGTGTTTCCTATGACTCAAGAAAGAGAAAATGAAACTACGAAAACAAAAGTCTTCACGCTTCATGTTCCACAAATGAATACCAAGTCTTCAAGGTCACACCAATTTCTTCACTTTCAAAGTCTTCAGAAAGTCTTCAGAATATCAAAGTCTTCAGTTGAAGAACTTCATTTTTAGGGGTCGACTTTCTCTGTAAATATCAAACTCCTCATAGACTTATAGACCTGTGTACACTCACAAACGCATTAGTCCCTTAACCTATAAGTCTTCAATACACCAAAATCACTAAGGGGCACTAGATGCACTTACAATCTCCCCCTTTTTGGTGATTGATGACAACATAGGTTAAGTTTTCAACGGGGATAAACATATGAAGTGTATACACTGATATTGAGGAATTTGATTACAAGATATAGAAGAACTCCCCCTGAAGATGTGCATAGTGAGGAATTTGCTTTTGAGGCAATGCACATTTGAAGAGTTGAATCATGGAGATCTCCCCCTATATCTTGTAATTCATACACGCATTTGATATATAATATGAAGAATTTGAAATGCATGATGAAATATGGTGCCTGATGAGATTCAGCATGCGTGCAATGTCATTAACGAGGAATAAGCATGCAGAGCATAATGCAACAAAAGTATCAGCGCACCATCGGGTTTAAGATTACAACTCGATCCAAATAAAAGTTTCAGAAGAACGAGAGTTGTAACTTAAAAAATGCCCTTAATATAGACCCGCTTGAAGACTAACTCAGATTTCTCCCCCTTTGTCATCAAATGACCAAAAGGATTGAAACTGAGGACTAACGCCCCTGAAGAATTTCAAGTTGATGGAGGAGCGCCAGCGTTGTCGGGGTTGTTTGTTGTAGCAGGGCCTGCCGCAGTGTCGTCCAAATCTTCATACTCATCAGTGTCACGCGATGAAGAATAAGAGCTGGCCACCAAGGAAGGAACTTTGACCTTCTTGAATTTCTTCGGTGGAGGTGCAGACCAGTCAAATTCTTCCTTGAGACCCATATTCTTCAGATCAGCAGCGCTGTAGACATGAGAGAGAACAGCCCAGGTGCGGTTGAAGGTTTCATGGAGGTAGTATTGGTTTTTCTTCACTGCATTGTGTGTTGAGGTCATGTTGTGAAGAATTGAACCAAACTGACGCTTGACCCATTTATGATTGCGATCAACCTTCTGATGAAGACTGAGGAGTAACTCACGGTCAGTCATCACCCTGGGTGCTGTGGCTTGAGGATTTTGCTTGGCTGAGGTATTGGCGGCAGAGTCATGTGTGGCAGAATCGTCATTGGTAGAGTAAGATGCAGCCTTGCGAAATTGACCATCCAAAGGACGAATGCCTTCATCGATCACAGCAGCGGCCTTGCCTTTATCATCAGCTGATGAAACTGTCCGTTTGAGGACTTCAATGGGAGGCAAGTAGCTACCGTGGTTCAGAGTGTCAGCTTTGTAATTCAGTGAAGATCTTGCCCTGATGAATCTCATAATCCAAGGAGCATAGGGCTTCAGCTCGAATGGTGACATAGCAATATTGGCCAGAGTCCTCATGAAGAAATCATGGAAGTTGATGGGAACGCCATGAATGATGTTGAAAAGCATATTCTTCATGATGCCAACGACTTCTTCATCATTTGAGTCGTGGCCTTTGATAGGACTCATTGTCTTCGTCAGAATTCGATAGACAGTCCGAGGCACATAGAGTAATTCCTTGACGAGGAATTTGGTTCGTGGGGCCTGCCTTGGCTTCAATGGCTTCATCAGCACTTGCATATAGTGATTTGAAAGTTCTGGTTCGTTGTAGATACAACGAGCATCATCAAGTGGAGGACTGAGTGGTAGAGCACGAAGCAATTCAGTTGCAGGTGCCTTGTAGTGAGTATTTTCAGACATCTAGTCTAATACCCAGGAGTTCACGTCTTCAGCGTCTCCGGTGATGTGCAGAGTTGCATAGAATTGAAGAATGAGTTCTTCATTCCAGTCACAGATATCAATGCAGAAATTCAGAAGTCCTGCATCGTGAAGAACACTGAGGACTGGCTCAAAGCCGGGCAGAGACTCCATGTCCACATGAGGAATATGTGCATGATCGAAGACTTTGTCTTTGTTGAAGAGCACTGAGGAATAGAAATTGGCTTGGCTGGCAGTCCAGAAACGCCTCTTCCTTATGCGAGCAGAATCATATGGATTATAATCAGTGAAGAATACATGCTCGTCAAAGAAATCTTCAGCCTTGAACTTCTGTTTGCTTGAGAACGGATTCTTTTGCTTTGGCAGAGGGGTGTCAGTGAGTTGCATCACCACCTCAGGAATCGCGAGCTCAGGTTCTTCAGGCTGAGGAATTTCTTGTTCCTCAACAGGTGCAGTCTGAGGATCAGCAGCAGCAGGTTCATCAGCACTAGTGGCTGGAATTTCTTCATGCACAGAGAGAGTGGGTTGAGTTTCTTCAGAGCCCATTGAACTGTTGGTGCAGGGGACTGAGGAATCTGTTGGAGCGGGGTGAAGAGAGGAGTATTGGGATGCTGACTTTCCCAAAAGTCATCATTCATCACAGGTGTGGTGCATCCTATATCCACATCTTCATCTTCAATTTCCTCAACACCAGCCTCTTCAGCTGTGAACTGAGGCATAGGTGAGGAAATGACTGGCGTTGAAGGGATTGCGTCCACTTCAATTTCTTCATCAATCTGCTCTGACGAAGCAGCAGAATGATGTTCTTCATCAGATCCGATGGGGATCTCATAGTCTTCTCCAAAAGGAACAAGGTCCTTTGACGGCATGGAGGAAATCGGAACAGCATCAATTGGATTTTCGAGTGAGCTGGTCATTGGCTTCATTTTCTTCGCAGCCGAAGAATTTGACACAGCTGATGCCTTCCTTTTCTTCACTGCAGCTCGCTCTGCAGCCTTGGTTTTCTTCACATCAAATGCACATGGAAGAATTGGTGTTGGTGTAGGTGCAGATGGAGCTGAGGAATCTGGTTGATTTTCTTCAGGCGCAACTGATGCAGTTGCCCTGACTTCTTCAGTTTCTTCAGGCGCACCACTAGTGGATGCCCTGGCAATTTCTTCAGCGGCTGGAATGGGATCATCAGCCCTGGAACTAGCATTTTCATCAGCAGCCTGAACTTCATCAGCGGTGTTGGCATGTTCTTCAGTCGGCTGAGCTGAGGCTTCAGCCTGAGGAATTTCATGTTGCGTTGAGGCTGCAACATTGGTGAATTTCTTCGTCAGGTTGACGAACCTGACCTTGGCTCCTTGCCAATCAGCATAATAAGCATCGAAGTTTTTGCTGAGGTCTTGAATTTTAGTCTGGACCTTGAGAAGTTCTTCAGGTGTCATTTTGACAACGTTTTTCTTCAGGAACTTCTCCTTTCTGTATTGAGCTTTCTTGATCTCTCTTGCCTTTTCAAACTTCCATTTCTCTACAGTGATGAAATGGGTCAGCATGTGATTTTGACCAGCGGTCAGATGGAAATCAGGCATGGGGGTGTTTGGATCCTTGTGCCAGAGATCAATATAATCGAGGATTTTCCTCAGATCCAACAGCAGTGGCACAGATGTGCCTTTGGCTCTAGCGGCCTTCACCTGTCTATCTCTGATGATTTTTGCAAGTTCATCATCAGAAGCTTCATCATCAGAAGGCACATGGAATGCGACCTGTTTCTTCTTTGGACTTGGCCGAGGACCTCGTCCAGCTGTTGCTTTGGTCTTCAGCAGAGTCGGGCCAGATGATGAAATTGGTGCAGCTGAGGAACTTGCTGAGACACCAGAGGCAATTGAGAAACCAGCAGTCCTTTGACATGTAGTCAGATGCACAGGAGCTGAGGACTTTGTCGGAACTGCTGAGGACTTGGGAGGAGCAGGAGCAGTGTGAGGAATTTGCCGTGAGGGCGCTGCTGAGGAACTTGGCCGTGAGGGCGCTGATGGTGAAGCACTTGGCTTACGAGCAGGCTTCTTTGGCATGGATTTCCTCGGTTGGACCGAGGCCTCAGTAGCAGTAGCAGTGGCAGAATCCTCATTGAATTTCTTCACTGCCTCCTTGGCTTGTCTTGCCAATTTGGCTTGGCGCTTAGCCCATTCTTCAGGAAAGTCCTCACCACGTTTGATGCTTGTGGGATCAGCTACTTGGCCAGGTGCCAATGGAGCTCTTGGGCACGGAGGATTGAGGGCGAATTTCTTCATGTACTTTGGAGTCACATATCTGTATTCCCTCCATTCCCTTGCCCATCTCCGTTCAATCTTCTGAATGCGCACCTTGCGCTGATTTTTGTTTTCTTTGCCATATTTTGCTTCATCAGGTGTGCAATAGTCAGCATAAATTTCCTCAGGGATTTCAAACGCAGTCATAACCTCAGGTTTCTTTCCTCCTTTCTGCGGCTTCTTACCGTCTGCCATATTCTTCAGTTGAGGAATTTGAACAAATGAGTTCTCTGAAGAAGTATGCAGTTTTTCTTCGAGGAACGCTGCAAATGAGTTAAGTTGATGAGAACCTAGTGATTCAGCAGCAGACATGAGTACCTGTGAACAGAGTACAGGTGCGAGGAATTTGGAGAGGTCATATGCGTTCTGAGAAGGTTTTTGAAAAGAACAAGTTTTGAGGAATTTGACCAGATGAGCCTTGAAGAATTTCACTAAGCGATCTTTGTCTTAGGTTCCAGAGTTGTATAGATCGAGGATCCACACAATTGAGGGAATCTTGAGGAAAATCATTGCTTAGAGAAACGAATCAAGAGCATAGTTTGTTTGAGGTGTTCATATGTGTGAAGATTTGAAGAATAAACACCTTTGAAGATTTTCAGGAAAGCTTGAGAATCAAAGCGAGTAATAAAAGTAACTTTTAATTACCCGAAATGAAGAACACGACGAACTGAGAAGAACAGATGGGAAGTTCGTCAGGTTAGATCTTCCTTGCCCTAACTCGGCGGAGGAAGACAGCTACGGCGGCGGCGGAGTGAAGATTTCCGCGGTCGGCGTGAGTACGGCGGCGACGAGGTCGAGGCAGCGAAGCTCTTCCTCACCGGCGACGATGGAGTAGCGGTGGCGCTAGGGTTTGAGGAGCTCGAGCGGGAGAGAGAGGTCGAGCGGAGTAAATGAAGTGAGGAAGGGAGAGGGGTATTTATAGACACGGTGAAAAACTGTTCGCCCGAAGATTTAGGACGAACGTGCCCCTGCCCTTTCTCCTTCACGCGACATGTGTCACCCACGTACTGTGTAGTGGAGATCGTGTACGATCGTGGGTGAATAGAATAATGCATCGTGGGATGCGGAACAGTTTGAGCGGCAAAACCGAAAATTTGGATAAGATTTGTTTTAAAGTTTCGTTCGCAATTTCTTCAGCTGACAAGGACACAGTGAAGATTTTGAACGAGTTTCAAATAGAACGCACATGAAGAATTTGTGAATAGATTGGGTTGAGTATAGCATAGAGGGGGAAGGGTCCGATCACATTCACTTAGCAGAAAAAGCAACTTGAAGAAATAGCTATAAGTGAATGCTGTAGAGGACATAAACTCATATATATATATATATATATATATATATATATATATATATATATATAGCCAATGAAGAAAAACGAAGGAACAGTGAAGATTTTGCAAAGTTGAAGAATTTGAAAAACTGAAGAATTTCAAAACTGAGGAAAAACTCAAATTGAAGATTTTCAACTTTTTGTGGTGGCGTGACCCACCGTATAAGAATGATGATTTCAGACACCGCGTACAATTGTCGTAGGGTTCTGAGAATCAAATTCTTCATTAATTTCTTCACACTTAGAGTGTTATTCTTCATTGATTGAAGAAAAACGTTTCTTCATGTGTTGCACATCTAAGTCATCAATTTTGCATAAGTGTTAGGATGTGTGTCCTTTTCAAAGAACATTCGAAGATTCTAAGATATTTAGCTCACACCGCAACTTGCTAAATCTCTTCTCATCCAAGGGCTTAGTGAAGATATCAGCTAGCTGTTCTTCAGTCTTCACGTGCTCGATGGAGATGTCGCCCTTCAACACATGATCACGAAGAAAATGATGACGAATCTGAATGTGCTTTGTCTTCGAGTGCTGAACTGGGTTGTGAGCAATCTTGATGGCACTCTCATTGTCGCAGAGGAGAGGCACATTCTTCACGTTGACGCCATAGTCCTTGAGTGTTTGCTTCATCCAAAGCAGTTGAGCACAGCAAGAGCCAGCAGCAATGTATTCAGCTTCCGCAGTAGACAGTGATACGCAGTTCTGTTTCTTCGAGGACCAACAGACCAAAGATCGTCCGAGGAAATGACAAGTGCCAGAAGTTGACTTGCGGTCCACACGATCACCAGCATAGTCAGAGTCAGAATATCCAATGAGATCAAAAACAGAGCCCTTGGGGTACCATAATCCTAGTGTTGGTGTGTGAGCTAGATATCGAAGAATATGCTTCACAGCCTTATGGTGTGATTCCTTCGGTGCAGCTTGAAATCGGGCACACATGCAAACACTAAGCATTATATCTGGCCTAGATGCACATAAGTACAATAAAGAACCAATCATGGAGCGGTATACCTTGTGATCGAAGTCAATACCATTTTCATCAGTGCATAGATGGCCTTTTGTGGGCATAGGAATTTTGACGCCTTTGCAATCTTGCATGCCGAATTTCCTCAGTACATCTTTGAGGTATTTCTCCTGAGATATGAATATGCCATTGCGCTGTTGACGAATTTGAAGACCTAAGAAGAATTTCAACTCTCCCATCATAGACATTTGATATTCTTCACTCATCATATAGGCAAATTCATCACTATAACGTTGGTCAGTACAGCCAAAGATAATATCATCAACATATATTTGGCACACAAACAGTTCACCATCATAAGATTTAGTAAAGAGAGTAGGGTCGAGTGAACCGGGTGTGAAGCCATTCTTCACGAAGAATTCCTTCAATGTATCATACCACGCCCGAGGGGCTTGCTTGAGGCCATAGAGGGCCTTATTAAGTTTGAAGACTTTGTCAGGATTCTTTGGATCTTCAAAACCTGGGGGTTGAGCAACATATACTTCTTCCTCAAGCTTACCATTGAGGAATGCACTTTTCACATCCATTTGATATAAGATGATATCATGATGATTAGCATAAGCAAGTAATATGCGAATAGCCTCAAGTCTAGCAACAGGTGCAAAAGTTTCATCGAAATCAATTCCTTCAACCTGTGTGTAGCCTTGAGCTACTAGTCGTGCCTTATTCCTTACCACAAGGCCATTTTCATCTTGCTTGTTGCGGTAGATCCACTTTGTGCCAATGATATTATGCTTGCGAGGATCTGGACGTTTGACCAGTTCCCAGACATTGTTGAGCTCGAACTGATGTAATTCTTCTTGCATAGCCTGAATCCACTCCGGCTCCAAAAATGCTTCATCTACCTTAGTGGGCTCTGTGATAGAGACAAAAGCATAGTGCCCACAAAAGTTAGATAAATGTGAAGCTTTTGAGCGTGTGAGAGGACCTGGCGCTTCAATGTCATCGATGATCTTGTCAACTTGTACTTCTTTTGCAACGCGAGGATGAGCTGGTTGACGTCGAGGTATTTGATCATTTTCCTCAGCACCATTGTCTTCATCATTATCTTCAGGTGCGTCAGCTCGACGTTCTTCGCGTACTGGAATGAATTCTTCAGCAAGTTCTTCAGTAGGAATGACATCCTCAGTTGCCTTGAACTTGATAGAATCCTCAGGTGCTGGTTCATCTAACACAGAAGGTAGGTGCTCTCTTTGCGAGCCATTAGTTTCATCGAACCGCACATCTACAGTTTCAACAATCTTGTGAAGAGCGATGTTGAAGACTCTGTAGGTGTGCGAGTCCTTTCCGTAACCAAGCATAAAACCTTCATGTGCTTTCGGTGCAAATTTAGAATTGTGGTGAGGATCTCTAATCCAACATTTAGCACCGAAGACTTTGAAATAACTCACATTGGGTTTCTTGTCAGTGAGGAGTTCATAGGCCGTCTTCTTGAAGAATTTGTGAAGATATACTCTGTTGATGATGTGGCACGCAGTATCAATTGCATCAATCCAAAAACGATGAGGCGTTTTGTATTCATCAAGCATAGTGCGAGCCATCTCAACAAGAGTTCTGTTCTTGCGCTCCACGACGCCATTTTGCTGAGGAGTATAAGGAGCAGATAACTCATGAGTAATACCAAGTTCATCAAGATAGTCATCAAGACCGGAATTCTTGAACTCAGTTCCATTGTCACTTCTGATGTGCTTGATCTTCACACCAAAGTTGGTTGAAGCCCTCGAGGAAAATCGTTTGAAGACTTCCTGCACTTCATGTTTGTAAGTAACAATGTGTACCCATGTGTATCGAGAGTAATCATCAACAATGACAAAACCATATAGAGATGCAGCATTAGAGAATGCTGAGTAATGATTTGGTCCGAAGAGGTCCATGTGAAGCAATTCGAATGGACGAGTAGTGGTCATGATAGTCTTCGCTGGATGCTTGGCCTTGGTCATTTTTCCAGCTTCACAGGCTCCGCATAAGTGATCCTTGAGGAATTTGACATTCTCAATGCCAATGACATGCTTCTTCTTCGCAAGCGTGTGCAAATTCCTCATGCCTGCGTGACCAAGTCGTCGATGCCATAGCCAGCCTTCTGAAGCTTTTGCAAGTAGACACACGGCTGGTTGTGGTCCTGTAGAGAAATCAACAATATACAAATCTCCTCTCCTAAAGCCTTCGAAGACTTTGGAATTGTCAGCTTCCATAATCACAACACAGCGATACTTGCCAAAGACAACAACCATATCAAGATCACAAAGCATTGAGACTGACATGAGGTTGTATCCTAAGGACTCAACAAGCATGACTTTGTCCATGTGTTTATCCTTAGAGATCGCAACCTTACCAAGACCCAATACCTGATTTTTGCCTTTGTCAGCAAAGATGATATGCTTCAGATGTGACGGTGATAAAGGAGCATCCATCAAAAGATTCTTGTCACCAGTCATGTGATTTGTACATCCACTATCGAGGACCCATTCAGTGGTTTTGGGTTGATCATCCTGCAGATGAATTAGTGTAACTTACAATCTCATATGCTTCATCAGTGAAGAATATGATATCAAGTTCATCAGATGAATTTCATCAAGCGGTAAACAGATATAGCAGTAGGAGGACGTGTGAAATGAAAGTTCATTTCATCATGGTTAGCCTGCGTCCTTTCAGGCAATTTTGTCAGGTCCCCAGCAAATTCTTCAGACGTTAAGGCACGTCTGGAGACCTGACCCTGCAGAAGAGATTAGTTCTTTTTCTTCACCACCCACATCTGAAGGGGTGGCAAAGAGTTCATCACTCTGCGAGCACCATATGAGAATGGTGGCATAGAAGCCAAACCATTTCGTTTCACATAAGAGGGGTTAGGGTAAGCATATGAATAAGCAAGAAATTCTTCGAGGACTTATGAACATAATGATTTGAAGAATAATGTGCATATTCGTAGCCCTTAGCTCTACCCTGCGAAACAGAGTTGTTAGCACGATGATAATCATATGAGGACTTTGATCCATTTGAGGAATTTGATCCACGTGAGGAATTTGGTCCATATGAGGACTTGGATCCATATGAAGAATTAGGTCCATATGAAGAGTTTGTTCTGGGGTTCCTATTCTTCACAGTGGTGTCATGAGGACATTCACCTGAAGACTTTCAACATAACTTTTGGGAACCCAGATTTTCTTCATAGGGGAACCGTTCCTGCAGTTAGTCCCAACATATCTAGCAAATACTTCACCATTCTGATTTTTGAACAGTTTATAGTTGGAGTCAAATGACTCATCAGAAGAATGAGGAGATTCACATGTAAAGCCAGATAACATGGATGGATCAACTGGAGGTCCCTTTGCAGCAACCCATGAGGTTTTGGGGTACTGCTCAGGCTTCCAATATGTTCCATCAGCATTAAGTTTCCTCTCAAAGGCAATACCCTCTTTCCTAGGGTTTCTGTTGAGGATCTGCTTTTTGAGCACATCACAAAGAATCTGATGCCCTTTGAGGCTTTTGTACATGCCTGTCGTGTACAGTTCCTTCAGCCCTGCATCGTCAGTGATACTAGCAATGTCCTCAGATGAGGAATTAGTGATAGCAGAGGCAGGTGAAGAATTTGTAACAGTTGAAGCATTTGAACATTCAGGTGAAGAATTAGCAGATTCACGTTCAATGCACTTTAAGCATGGAGGAACAAATTCTTCCTGAGAAGTGCTGATTTGTTGAGCAAGTAATGAATCGCGCTCCTTCTGAAGATCTTCATAACTCACTCTTAGCTTCTCAAGATCTTGCTTTCTTTGAAGAAATTCATAAGAAAGTTTCTCATGATCAGATAAGAGAGTGTTATGATGACTTTGAAGGTTATCAAACCTAGACTGAAGTCTCTGAAGATTTTCAGTCAGGGCTTTAGTGCGATCCATTTCTTCACCCAACATATCATCACTTTTGTCTAGCATGTTTTGAACCTTTTCAAAAGCCCTTTGTTGTTTTACAGCAATCTTTGCAAGTTTAGAGTAGCTGGGCTTGAGATTCTCATCAGATTCATTTTCACTAGATTCAGAGGAGGTGTATTTGAGTACCTTTGCACCTTTTGCCATGAAGCAATAGGTGGGAGCGTAGTCATCATTATCTTCATCAGGCTTGTCGGTGGAGTCAGTTTCTTCAGTGTTGAAGATGGACTTGCTAACGAAAGCAGTAGCGAAGGCCAGACTCGCCACACCAGATTCGGATTCTTCAGACGCCTCCTCTTCCTCATTTTCCTCAGATTCAGCTTCAGAGTCCATTTCCTTGCCAATGAATGCCCGAGCCTTCTTGGAGCTGCTCTTCTTGTGAGATGAAGACTTCGAGGATTTTGATGACGAAGATTTTGACGATTTCTTCTTCTTCTTCGCATCATCAGAACTGTAATCCTTGTATTTCTTCTTCTTCAATTCCTTTTCCCACTGAGGACAATCTTGAATATAATGACCAGGTTTCTTGCATTTGTGGCACAGTCTTCTCTTATAGTCACTTGATGAGGAATCACTACTTCTTGAGGATTTTCCAAAGTGACCACGTCTTGAGAACTTCTAGAATTTCTTCACGAGCAGTGCTAGCTCCTGGCTCAATTCTTCAGGATCACCAAGGCTACTACCAGAGTCCTCACATTCAGACTCAGACACAACCTTGGCCTTCAGGGCACGTGGTTTTCCATAGCTCGAACCATAGAGATCTCTCTTTTCAGCAAACTGGAACTCATGAGTATTTAGCCTTTCGAGGATATCGGCAGGATCAAGAGACTTGTAGTCAGCCTGTTCTTGTATCATCAGACCCAGAGTATCAAATGAGGAATCAAGCGATCTCAACAGTTTCTTCACCACCTCATGGTCAGTGATGTCAGTGGCACCGAGGGCTTGAAGCTCATTTGAGATGTCAGTGAGGCGATCAAAGGTTTGTTGGACATTTTCATTGTCGAGTCTTTTGAAGCAGTTGAAGAGATTCGAAGAACATCAACTCGAGAGTCACGCTGAGTTGAGACTCCTTCATTCACTTTGGATAGCCTATCCCAGATAAGCTTAGCAGTTTCCAAAGCACTCACTCTTCCATACTGTCCTTTACTCAGATGGCCACATATGATATTCTTCGCTTGAGAATCGAGTTGCTTGAATCTCTCCACATCGATAGCGTTCAGTGAGGGTGAGACAGAGGGAACACCATTTTCCACAACATACCAGAGATCGTTGTCAATTGCCTCGAGATGCATTCGCATCTTGTTTTTCCAGTAGGGGTAGTCCGTTCCATCGAAGGTAGGACACCCAGCCGAGACCTTGATCATACCTGCGGTCGACATAACTAAAACTCCAGGCGGTTAAACCAAAATCACACAGAACAAGGGAGTACCTTGCTATGATACCAATTGAAAGTGCGTTATGTCGACTAGAAGGGGGGTGAATAGGCGATTTTTATGAACTCTTGACTGAGGAATTTGCCGGTGAGGAAATTCCTTAGCGAAGAACTATTAGCAGCGGAATAAGTACTCAGAAGTAAGCATACTAGAATACAAGCATGGTCATCATGATGAAATGAAGACTAGCACAGAGTACAGAAAGCGTAATCACAGGATAACACAAGATGAAGACAAACAGACTAAAGAAATTGAACTGAGGAAATTGAGAAAGTCTTCAGTCAAAGTCTTCAAACACAGATATGAACAAACACTCAACACAGTAATGAGGAAATGAAAGGGTTGAGGAAATAGAACCAGTAGGTTGGTGAAGACAATGATTTGGTAGACCAGTTCCAACTGTTGTCTCAGTTGTACGTCTGGTTGGAGCGGCTGAGTATTTAAACTCGAGGACACACAGTCCCGGACACCCAGTCTCTGAGCACGTAGCTCAGGACACCTAGTCCTCACCGTATTCTCCTTGAACTAAGGTCACGCAGACCTCGTCCAATCACTCGTGGTAAGTCTTCAGTAGACTTCCAAACCTTCACAGACTTGGTCACTCGGCGATCCACAATTCCTCTTGGATGCTCTAGACCTTGACGCCTAACCGTCTGGAAGAAGCAAAGTGTTCAAAGGTGACAAGCGTCGGATCCACGCAGGATCAATTTCTTCAGTGATGCTCAATCACTTTGGGGTTTGTAGGTGTTTGGGTTAGGGATTTTCCTCACTTGATGATTTTCGCTCAAAGTCCTCGGAGGATGGGTTGCTCTCAAATGACAAGTGTCAAGTTCTCTCGGAGCAGCCAACCAGCTAGTGGTTGTAGGGGGCGGCTATTTATAGCCTAGGGAGCAGCCCGACATGATAAGACATAAATGCCCCTCAATGATATGACCGTTAGGTGGATAAGATATTTTGGGACAGCTGGCGCGCAGCACAGCAACGGTCGGAAATTTGACTCTCAAATTCCTCAGGGCTATCATGTTCCTCACTGTGTAGGTAATTCGCACTGACGAATTCCTAACTCCTCAGTCAGAACAAATTCATCAGCGACCAGAAGAACTTCGTCTCTGTCACTGAAGAAAGTGACTGAACTGTATGAGATTTCCAAAGGCTTCACTCAAAGGGATTGGTAGGTGAAGGATTTTGAGTTGAGCATCACATGGAAATTTTCCTTAGTATTTCCTCGACCCCCTTTAACAGTACAGTGTTTCCTATGACTCAAGAAAGAGAAAATGAAACTACAAAAACAAAAGTCTTCACGCTTCATGTTCCACAAATGAATACCAAGTCTTCAAGGTCACACCAATTTCTTCACTTTCAAAGTCTTCAGAAAGTCTTCAGAATATCAAAGTCTTCAGTTGAAGAACTTCATTTTTAGGGGTCGACTTTCTCTGTAAATATCAAACTCCTCATAGACTTATAGACCTGTGTACACTCACAAACGCATTAGTCGCTTAACCTATAAGTCTTCAATACACCAAAATCACTGAGGGGCACTAGATGCACTTACACATCAACATATATTTGGCACACAAACAATTCATCATCATAAGATTTAGGGAAAAGAGTTGGGTCGTGTGAACCGGGTTTGAAGCCTTTATTCATGAGGAATTCCTTCAAAGTATCATACCACGCCCGAGGGGCTTGCTTGAGGCCATAAAGGGCCTTTTTGAGTTTGAAGACTTTGTCGGGATTCTTTGGATCTTCAAAACCTGGGGGTTGAGCAACATATACTTCTTCCTCAAGCTTACCATTGAGGAATGCACTTTTCACATCCATTTGATATAAAGTGATATCATGATGGTTAGCGTAAGCAAGTAATATGCGAATAGCCTCAAGTCTAGCAACAGGTGCAAAAGTTTCATCAAAGTCAATACCCTCAACCTGTGTGTAGCCTTGAGCTACAAGACGTGCCTTATTCCTCACCACAAGGCCATTTTCATCTTGCTTGTTGCGGTAGATCCATTTTGTGCCAATGATGTTGTGCTTGCGAGGATCTGGACATTTGGCCAGTTCCCAGACATTGTTGAGCTCGAACTGATGTAATTCTTCTTGCATAGCTTGAATCCACTCAGGCTCCAGAAATGCTTCATCTACCTTAGTGGGCTCTATGATAGAGACAAAAGCAAAGTGCCCACAAAAGTTATATAAATGTGAATCCTTTGAGCGAGTGAGAGGACCTGGTGCTCTAATGTCATCGATGATCTTCTTGACTTGCACTTCGTTTGCAATGCGAGGATGAGTGGGTTGTCTTCGAGGAATTTGATCAGCATTTCCTTCAGGAGCATTTTCTTCAGCACCATTTTCTTCAGGTGCGCCAGCTTGATGTTCATCACGTTCTGGAAGAATTCTTCATAGATTCTTCAGTAGGAATGACATCCTCAGTAGCCTTGAACTTGATAGAATCCTCAGGTGCTGGTTCATCTATCATAGAAGGTAGGTGCTCTCTTTGCGAGCCATTAGTTTCATCAAACCGCACATCTGCAGTTTCAACAACCTTGTGAAGAACGATGTTGAATACTCTGTAGGTGTGCGAGTCCTTTCCGTAACCAAGCATAAAACCCTCATGTGCTTTCGGTGCAAATTTAGAATTGTGATGTGGGTCTCTAATCCAACATTTAGCACCGAAGACTTTGAAGTAACTTACATTGGGTTTCTTGTCAGTGAGGAGTTCATAGGCAGTCTTCTTGAAGAATTTGTGAAGATATACTCTATTGATGATGTGGCAAGCGGTATCAATTGCGTCAATCCAGAACCGACGAGGTGTCTTGTATTCATCAAGCATAGTGCGAGCCATTTCAGCGAGGGTTCTGTTCTTGCGCTCCACGACGCCATTCTGCTGAGGAGTATAAGGAGCAGATAACTCATGAGTAATACTAAGTTCATCAAGATAGCCATCAAGACCGGAATTCTTGAACTCAGTCCCATTGTCACTTCTGATGTGTTTGATCTTCACACCAAAGTTGGTTGAAGCCCTCGAGGAAAATCGTTTGAAGACTTCCTGCACCTCATGTTTGTTAGTGACAATGTGCACCCATGTGTAACGAGAGTAATCATCAATGATAACAAAGCCATATATATATGCATCATTTGTAACAGCAGAATAATGATTAGGACCAAAGAGATCCATGTGAAGCAATTCAAATGGTCGAGTGGTAGTCATGATAGTTTTTGCTGGATGCTTGGCCTTGGTCATCTTTCCAGCTTCACAGGCTCCGCATAAGTGATCCTTGAGGAATTTAACATTCTCAATGCCAATGACATGCTTCTTCTTTGCAAGCGTGTGCAAATTCCTCATGCCAGCATGACCAAGTCGTCGATGCCATAGCCAGCCTTCTGAAGCTTTTGCAAGTAAGCACACGGCCGGTTGTGGTCCTGTAGAGAAATCAACAATGTACAAGTCTCCTCTCCTAATGCCTTCGAAGACTTTGGAATTGTCAGCTTCCATGATCACAACGCAACGATATTTTCCAAAGACAACAACCATATCAAGATCACAAAGCATTGAGACAGACATGAGGTTATATCCTAAGGACTCGACAAGCATGACTTTGTCCATGTGTCGATCCTTTGAGATTGCAACCTTACCTAGACCCAATACCTGACTATTTCCTTTGTCAGCGAAGATGATATGCTTCAGATGTGACGGTGATAAAGGAGTTTCCATCAAGAGATTCTTGTCACCAATCATGTGATTTGTACATCCACTATCGAGGACCCACTCGTTTGCATTGGGTTGATCATCTTGCAGATGAATTAGTGCAACTTACGAACTCATATACTTCATCAGTGAAGAATATGACATCAATGTCATTAGATCAATTTCTTCAAGCAACAACACAGATAAATGAGTATGAGGACGTGTGAAATGAAAGTTCATTTCATCATGATTAGCCTGCATCCTTTCAGGCACTTTCAGGTCTCCAGCAAATTTTTCAGACATTTTGTGCACGTCTGGAGACCTGACCCTGCATAAGAGATTAGTTCTTTTTCTTCACCACCCACATCTGAAGGGGTGGCAAAGAATTCATCACTCTACGTGCACCATATGAGAAAGGCGGCATAGAAGCCAGTCCGCTTTGTTTCACATAAGAGGGGTTAGGGTAAGCATATGAATAAGCAGAGAAATTCTTCGAGGACTTATGAACATAATGATTTGAGGAATCATGCTCATATTCATAGCCCTTAGCTCTACCCTGCGAAACAGAAGGGTTAGCACGATGATGGTCATATGAGGATTTTGATCCTTTTGAGGAATTGGATCCATATGAAGACTTAGGTCCATATGAAGAATTGGATCTGGGGTTCCTGTTCTTCACTGGTGGTGTCATGAGGGCATTCACCTGAAGACTTTCAAGATAAATTTTGGGAACCCAGATTTCTTCATAGGGGAACCGTTCCTGCAGTTAGTGCCAACATATCTAGCAAATACCTCACCATTCTGATTCTTGAACAGTTTATAGTTGGAGTCAAGTGACTCATGAGAAGAATGAGGAGATTCACATGTAAAGCCAGATAAATTGGATGGATCAACTAGAGATCCCTTTGCAGCAACCCATGAGGTTTTGGGGTACTGCTCAGGCTTCCAATATGTTCCATCAGCATTGAGTTTCCTCTCAAAGGCAATACCCTCTTTCCTAGGGTTCTTGTTGAGGATCTGCTTTTTAAGCACATCACAAAGAGTCTGATGCCCTTTGAGGCTTTTGTACATGCATGTCATGTACAATTCCTTCAGCCCTGCATCATCAGTGATATTAGCAATGTCCTTAGATGAGGAATTAGTGATAACAGAGATAGATGAAGAATTTGTAACATTAGAAGCATTTGAACATTCAGGTGAAGAATTAGCATATTCACGTTCAATGCACTTTAGACATGGCGGATCAAATTCTTCCTGAGTAGCGCTGATTTGTTGAGCTAGTAATGAATCATGCTCCTTCTGAAGACCTTCATAACTCACTCTTAGCTTCTCAAGATCTTGCTTTCTTTGAAGAAATTCATAAGAAAGCTTCTCGTGATCAGATAAGAGAGTGTTATGATAACTTTGAAGATTGTCAAACTTAGACTGAAGTCTCTGAAGATTTTCAGTTAAGTTTTTAGTGCAATCCATTTCTTCACCCAACATATCATCACTTTTGTCTAGCATGTTTTGAAGCTTTTCAATAGCCTTTTGTTGTTTCATAGAAATTTTAGCAAGTTTAGAGTAGCTAGGCTTAAGATTTTCATTAGATTCATCCTCACTTGATTGAGAGGAGGGGTATTTAGTTACCTTGGCACCCTTTTCCATGAAGCAATAGGTGGGAGCGTAGTCATCATTGCCTTCATCAGCATTGTTGGTGTTGCCATTTTCTTCAGAGTTGAAGATAGACTTGCCGACGAACGCGGTAGCAAGAGCCAGGCTTGCCACACTAGACTCGGACTCCTTGGATGCCTCCTCTTCCTCGTGATCCTCAGATTCAGCCTCAGAATCCATTTCCTTGCCTATGAATGCCCGAGCCTTCTTGGAGCTTCTCTTCTTTTGAGATGAAGACTTCGAGGATTTTGATGATGAAGACTTTGAAGATTTCTTCTTCTTCTTGGCATCATCAGAACTGTAATCCTTGTATTTCTTCTTCTTCAATTCCTTATCCCATTAAGGACAATCTTGAATGTAATGACCAGGTTTCTTGCATTTGTGACATAGCCTCTTCTTGTAGTCATTGGATGAGGAATCATTGCTCCTTGAGGATTTTCCAAAGCGACCACGTCTTGAGAACTTCTGAAATTTCTTCACGAGTAGTGCTAGTTCCTGGCTCAGTTCTTCAGGATCACCAAGGCTGCTAGTGGAGTCCTCTTCTTCAGACTCAAAGACTGCCTTGGCCTTCAAAGCACGTGGTTTACCATAGCTCGAACCATAGAGATCTCTCTTCTCAGCAAGCTGGAACTCATGAGTGTTTAGCCTCTCGAGGATATCAGCAGGATCAAGTGACTTGTAATCAGCACGCTCTTGAATCATCAGTGCCAAAGTGTCAAATAAAGAATCGAGCGATCTCAGCAATTTCTTCACCACCTCATGGTTGGTGATATTAGTGGCGCCAAGCGCTTGAAGCTCATTTGAGATATCAGTGAGGCGATCGAAGGTTTGCTGAACATTTTCATTGTCGAGTCTTTTGAAGCAGTTGAAGAGAATGCGAAGGACGTCAACACGAGAGTCACGTTGAGTTGAGACTCCTTCATTTACTTTGGAGAGCCTATCCTAGATAAGCTTAGCAGTTTCCAAAGCACACACTCTACCATATTGCCCTTTGCTCAGATGGCCACATATGATATTCTTCGCTTGAGAATCGAGTTGCTTGAATCTCTTCACATCAGTAGCATTCAGGGAAGGTGTGACTGAGGGAACAACATTTTCCACAACATACCAGAGATCATTGTCAATTGCCTCAAGATGCATTCGCATCTTATTCTTCCAGTAGGGGTAGTCCGTTCCATTGAAGGTAGGACACCCAGCAGAGACCTTGATCATACCTACGGTCGACATAACTAAAACTCCAGGCGGTTAAACAAAAATCACACAGAACAAGGGAGTACCTTGCTCTGATACCAATTGAAAGTGCGTTATATCGACTAGAGGGGGGTGAATAGGCGATTTTTATGAATTCTTCACTGAGGAATTTGCTGGTGAGGAAATTCCTAAATGAAGAACTACTTGTAGCGGAATAAGTACTCAAAAGTAAACATAGCAGAACACAAGCATAGTCATCATGATGAAATGAAGACAAGAACAGAGTACATGAAGCGTAAACACCTGATAACACAAGATGAAGACGGACAGACTGAAGAAATTGAACCGAGGAAATTGAGAAAGTCTTCAGTCAAAGTCTTCAAACAGATATGAACGAGCACACAACAACCGAGATGAGGAAATTAAAGAGTTGAGGAAATAGAACCAGTAAGCTCGGTGAAGACAATGATTTGGTAGACCAGTTCCAACTGTTGTCTCAGTTGTACATCTGGTTGGAGCGGATGAGTATTTAAACTCGAGGACACCCAGTCCCGGACACACGGTCCTCACCGTATTCTCCTTGAGCTAAGGTCACACAGACCTCGCCCAATGACTCGTGGTAAGTCTTCAGGTGACTTCCGAACCTTCACAAACTCGGTCACTCGGCGATCCACAATTCCTCTTGGATGCTCTAGACCTTGACGCCTAACCGTCTGGAAGAAGCACAGTCTTCAAAGGAAACAAGCGTCGGATCCATGCAGGATCAACCTCTTCAGTGACGCTCAATCACTTTGGGGTTTGTAGGTTTGGGGTTTGGGTTTTCCTCACTTGATGATTTTCGCTCAAAGTCCTCGGAGGATGGGTTGCTCTCAAATGACAAGTGTCAGTTTCTCTCGGAGCAGCCAACCAGCTAGTGGTTGTAGGGGGCGGCTATTTATAGCCTAGGGAGCAGCCCGACATGATAAGACATAAATGTCCTTGTCTGATATGACCGTTAGGTGGGTAGATATTTTGGGACAGCTGGCGTGTAGCACATCAACGGTCGGAATATTTGACTCTCAAATACCGTAGGGCTATCATGTTCCTCACTGTGTAGGCAATCTGCACTGGCGAATTCCTAACTCCTCAGTCAGAACAAATTCCTCAGAGACCAGAACAACTTTGTCTCTGGCACTGAAGAATATGACTGGACTATGCGAGATTTCCAATGGCTTCACTCGAAAGGATTGGTAGGTGTAGGACTTTGAGTTGAGCATCACATGGAAAATTTTCCTTAGTATTTCCTCGACCCCCTTTAGCAGTACGGTGTTTCATATGACTCAAGAAAGAGAAAATGAAACTATAAAACAAAAGTCTTCACGCTTCATGTTCCTCGAATGAATACCAAGTCTTCAAGGTCACACCAATTTCTTCACTTTCAAAGTCTTCAGAAAGTCTTCAGAAATCCAAAGTCTTCAGTTGAAGAACTTCATTTTTAGGGGTCGACTTTCTCTATAAATATCAAACTCCTCATAGACTTATAGACCTGTGTACACTCACAAACGCATCAGTCCCTTAACCTATAAGTCTTCAATACACCAAAATCACTAAGGGGCACTAGATGCACTTACAACTAGTGCAAGTTCTCTCAACAATAATAACATAACTGGATCATATAACTATCCCTCAACATGCAAAAAAGAGTCACTCTAAAGTCACTAATAGCGGAGAACAAACGAAGAGATTATGGTAGGGTACGAAACCACCTCAAAGTTATTCTTTCTGATCGATCTATTCAAGAGTTCGTACTAGAATAACACCTTAAGACACAAATCAACCAAAACCCTAATGTCACCTAGATGCTCCAATGTCACCTCAAGTATCCGTGGGCATGATTATATGGTATGCATCACACAATCTCATATTCATCTATTCAACCAACACAAAGAACTTCAAAGAGTGCCCCAAAGTTTCTACCGAAGAGTCAAGACGAAAACGTGTGCCAACCCCTATGCGTAAGTTCACAATGTTACAAAACCCGCAAGTTGATCACCAAAACATACATCAAGTAGATCACGTGAATATCCCATTGTCACCACAGATAAGCACATGCAAGACATACATCAAGTGTTCTCAAATCTATAAAGACTCAATCCGATAAGATAACTTCAAAGGGAAAACTCAATTCATTACAAGAGAATAGAGGGGGAGAAACATCATAGGATCCAACTATAATAGCAAAGCTCGCGATACATCAAGATCATACCATCTCAAGAACACGAGAGACAGAGAGATCAAACACATAGCTACTAGTAAATACCCTCAGCCCGAGGGTGAACTACCCCCTCCTCATCGTGGAGAGCGCCGGGATGATGAAGATGGCCACCGGTGATGGATTCCTCCTCCGGCAGGGTGCCAGAACAGGCTCCCGAGAGGTTTTTGGTGGCTACAAAGGCTTGCAGCGGAGGAACTCCTGATCTAGGTTATTTTCTAGAGGTTTCTGTATTTATAGGAATTTTTGGCGTAGGTCTCACGTCAGGGGGGTCTTCGGGCTATCCACGAGGCAGGGGGCGTGCCCAGGGGGGTGGGTGTGCCCCCACCCTCGTGGGCAGACCGGGACTCTCTTGGCCCAACTCTTTCACTCCAGGGGCTTCTTTTGGTCCACAAAAAATCATCAAAAATTGGCACGTCAATTGGACTCCGTTTAGTATTCCTTTTCTGTATAACTCAAAAACAAGGAGAAAACAGAAACTGGCACTGGGCTCTAGGTTAATAGGTTAGTTCCAAAAATCATATAAAATAGCATATAAATGCATATAAAACATCCTAGATGGATAATATAATAGCATGGAACAATCAAAAATTATAGATACGTTGGAGACATATCTAGCATCCCCAAGCTGAATTCCTGCTCATCCTCGAGCAGGTAGATGATAAAAACAGAATTTTTGATGTGGAATGCTACCTAACATAATTCTCAATGTAATTCTCTTTATTGTGGCATGAATGTTCAAATCCATAAGAGTCAAGATAAAAGTTTAATATTGACATAAAAATAGCAATACTTCCAGCATACTAACAAAGTAATCACGTCTTATCAAAATAACATAGCCAAAGAAAGCTTATCCCTACAAAATCATATAGTTAGGCCATGCTTCATTTTCGTCACACAAAATGCTCCCATCATGCACAACCCCGGTTTCAGCCAAGCAATTGGTTCATACTTTTTAACGCGCTTTAGACTTTTCAACCCTCACGCAATACATGAGCATAAGCCCTGGATATAACACTATGGGTGGAGTAGAGTATGATGATAGGGATTGTGTGAGAAGACAAAAAAGGAGAAAGTCTTATATTGACGTGGATAATCAACGGCCTATGGAGATGCCCATCAATTGATGTCAATACGAGGAGTAGGGATTGCCATGCAACGGATGCACTAGAGCTATAAATGTATGAAAGCTCAACAAAAGAAATTAAGTGGGTGTGCATCCAACTTGCTTGCTCATGAATACCTAGGGCATTTTGAGGAAGCCCATCATTGGAATATACAAGCCAAGTTCTATAATGAAAAATTCCCACTAGTATATGAAAGCGACAACATAGGAGACTCTCTATCACGAAGATCATGGTGCTACTTTGAAGCACAAGTGTGGTAAAAGGATAGTAACATTGTCCCTTCTCTCTTTTTCTCTCATATTTTTTCTTTCTCTCTTTTTTTGGTGGGATTCTTTTGCCTCTTTTTTTGGGCTTCTTTGACCTCTTTTATTTTTCATAAAGTCCGGAGTCTCATCCCGACTTGTGGGGGAATCATAGTCTCCATCATCCTTTCCTCACATGGGACAATGCTCTAATAATGCAAATCATCACACTTCTATTTATTTACAACTCAAGAATTACAACTCAATACTTAGGACAAGATATGACTCTATGTGAATGCCTCCGGCGGTGTACCGAGATATGCAATGAAACAAGAGCGACATGTATGAAAGAATTATAAAGGTGGCTTTGCCATAAATACGATGTCAACTACATGATCATGCAAAAGCAATATGACAATGATGGAGCGTGTCATAATAAACGGAATGGTGGAAAGTTGCATGGCAATATATCTCGGAATGGCTATGGAAATGCCATAATAGGTAGGTATGGTGGCTGTTTTGAGGAAGATATAAGGAGGTTTATGTGTGATAGAGCGTATCGTATCACGGGGTTTGGATGCATCGGCGAAGTTTGCATCAACTCTCAAGGTGGGAAAGGGCAATGCACGGTACCGTAGAGGCTAGCAAATTGCAGAAGGGTAAGAGTGCTTATAATCCATGGACTCACATTAGTCATAAAGAACTCATATACTTATTGCAAAATTTTAATAGCCCTCGAAGCAAAGTACTACTACGCATGGTCCTAGGGGAAGGGTTGGTAGGAGTTAACCATCGCGTGATCCCGACCTCCACTCATAAGGAAGGCAATCAAAGAACACCCCATGCTTCAAATTTGTCACATAACGTTCACCATATGTGAATGCTACGGGACTTGCCAACTTTAACACAAGTATTTCTCAATTTCATAATTACCCAACTAGCATGGCTCTAACATTACCACCTTTATATCTCAAAACAATTATCAAGTATCAAATTTATCATAGTGTTCGATGCACTTTATATGAAAGTTTTTATTATATCCCTCTTGGATGCCTATCATATTAGGACTGAATTCATAACCAAAGAAAATTACCATGATGTTCTAAAGACTCTCAAAATAATATAAGTGAAGCATGAGAGTTCATCTATTTCTTCAAAATAAAACCACCGTCGTGCCCCAAAAGATATAAGTGAAGCACTAGAGCAAATGACAAACTACTCCGAAAGATATAAGTAAAGATCAATGAGTAGTCGAATAATTATGCAACTATGTGAAGACTCTATAACATTTAAGAATTTCAGATCTTGGTATTTTATTGAAACATAAATCAAAACAAAAGAAAATAAAATGACGCTCCAAGCAAAACACATATCATGTGGTGAATAAAAATATAGCTCCAAGTAAAGTTACCGATGAACGAAGACGAAAGAGGGGATGCCATCCGGGGCATCCCCAAGATTAGGCTCTTGGTTATCCTTGAATATTACCTTGGGGTGACTTTGGTATCCCCAAGCTTAGGCTTTTGCCACTCCTTATTTCATAGTCCATCAATACTTTACCCAAAATTTGAAAACTTCACTACACAAAACTCAACAGAAAACTCATAAGCTCCGTTAGTATAAGAAAATAAATCACCACTTAGGTACTGTTGTGAACTCATTCTAAATTCATATTTGTGTAATACCTACTGTATTCCAACTTCTCTATGGTTCATACCCTCCGATATTACTCATAGATTCATCAAAATAAGCAAACAACACAATGAAAACAGAATATGTCGGAAACAGAACAGTCTGTAGTAATCTGTATCATTCGAATACTTATGTAACTCCAAAAATTCTGAACTAAATTGTTGAACATGAGGAATTTGTCTATTAATCATATTCAAAAAGAATCAACCTAAAATCACTCTCCAGTAAAAAATGGCAGCTAATCTCGTGAGCGCAAAAGTATCTGTTTTCTATAGCAAGATGACATAGACTTCACCCAAGTCTTCCCAAAGGTCCTACTTGGCACAAACACTAATTGAAACATAAAACCACATCTAAACAGAGGCTAGATGAATTATTTATTACTAAACAGGAGAAAAAAGCACAGAACAAAAATAAAATTGGGTTGCCTCCCAACAAGCGGTAAAGTTTAACGCCCCTAGCTAGGCATGATGATTTCAAATGATGCTCACATGAAAGATAACAATTGAAACATGAAGGGAGCATCATGAAGAATATGACTAGCACATTTAAGTCTAACCTACTTCCTATGCATAGGGATTTTGTGAGCAAACAACTTATGGGAACAATAATCAACTAGCATAGGAAGGCAAAACAAGCATAGCTTCAAGATTTTCAACACATAGAGAGGAAACTTGATATTATTGCAATTCCTACAAGCATATGTTCCTCCTTCATAATAATTTTCAGTAGCATCATGAATGAATTCAACAATATAAACATCACATAAATCATTCTTTTCATGATCTACAAGCATAGAATTTTTATTACTCTCCACATAAGCAAAATTCTTCTCATTCGGAATAGTGGGAGTATCATATGAGACTCAAATACTGTAAATTGTTTCCATATTAAAAGAGTAATGTTCAGAAAAAGGGTAATCATAATCATGAAAAGTTTTATAAATATAATCATCACTACTTTTTATAACATAAGTTTCATCACAATAATCATCATAAGTAGCAACTTTGTTCTCATCATAATCAATTGAAACCTCTTCCAAAATAGTGGATTCATCACTAAATAAAGTCATGACCTCTCCAAATCCACTTTCATAAATATTATAAGATCAACACCCTTCAAAATAGTGGGATCATTACTTCCTAAAGTTGACATTCTTCCAAACCCACTTTCATCAATATAACCATCATAAATAGGAGGCATGCTATCATCATAATAAATTTGCTCATCGAAACTTGGAGGCTAAAAATATCATCTTCATCAAACATAGCAACCCCAAGCTTGGGACAAACATTAACTGCACAAAATATATTCTCAAACATGTCATTCTCATCAAACATGGCATCCCCAAGCTTGGGCCTTTTCATATCATAAGCATAATCACTCTCATCATTAATAGTATGGATAGCACCAATAGTATAGCAATTATCATCATCACAATGAGTAATAGGAGCAACATCATTTGGGAGGGATACCTTTCTACCTTTGCTTCTCCGTCTTTTCTTTTTCTTCTTCACATCATGTGTGGGTTTAACCCTATTTTTTGAGCTCCTTATTAATGATATTGGTTTAATAGAGAGTTCCTCCTCATTACCTGATTCATCATAAGAAATAATAGGAGAATATTGGGAAGTATCTTACCTTTAATTAGTATTCTCTTCATCTTCTATTTGTTTTGTTTTCTTTATGTAATTGGCAATATAAGGATTTTCAATGCAATTCACCGCACAATACAAAAAAAATCTTCTAGATCAAAATCAAGAACTTTATCAAGGACAAATTCTGGTATATCCTTAGTTATACGTTTCATTTCTTCATAACCCAAAAGCAAACTAAGTTCATTATGATGTGCAAGGGAAATCAAGTCATCACAGTTTTTGGACACGATACGATCATGAAACAATTTGCATTGGGGATTTAAATGATCATGTTCATTGCAAAGTTCACAAGGATGGCAAAGAAATTTTAAATTTTCAGCACAAGCATCTGGCCTTTCTTGCAACCATTTAGTTTCTAAATACTTATGCCTCTTGCAAAATCTATCTTCCCTATTTGATGTGTACTTGCAAACTCTATGCACTCCACAATAGTTGACATGCTTATAAGAGACATTTTCATCATGACTAGTGCAATCATCATTAGTACTATGGATATTCAAAGAGTTCATACTAACAACATTGCAATCATGCTCATCATTCAAAGATTTAGTGCCAAACATTTTATAGACTTCTTCTTCTTCTAGCACTTGAGCACAATTTTCCTTTCCATCATTCTCACGAAAGATATTAAAAAGATGAAGCGTATGAGGTAAACTCAATTCCATTTTTGTAGTTTTATTTTATAAACTAAACTAGTGATAAAACAAGAAACTAAAAGATTCGATTGCAAGATTTAAAGATATACCTTCAAGCACTCACCTCCCCGGCAACGATGCCAGAAAAGAGCTTGATGTCTACTACACAATCTTCTTCTTGTAGACGTTGTTGGGCCTCCAAGTGCATAGGTTTGTAGGACAGTAGCAAATTTACCTCAAGTGGATGACCTAAGGTTTATCAATCCGTGGGAGGCGTAGGATGAAGATGGTCTCTCTCAAACAACCCTGCAACCAAATAACAAAGAGTCTCTTGTGTCCCCAACACACCCAATACAATGGCAAATTGTATAGGTGCACTAGTTCGGCGAAGAGATGGTGATACAAGTGCAATATGGATGATAGATATAGGTTTTTGTAATCTGAAAATATAAAAAGAGCAAGGTAACAAGTGGTAAAAGTGAGCGTAAACGGTATTGCAATGCTAGGAAACAAGGCCTAAGGTTCATACATTCAGTAGTGCAAGTTCTCTCAACAATAATAACATAATTGGATCATATAACTATCCCTCAACATTCAATAAAGAGTCACTCCAAAGTCACTAATAGCGGAGAACAAACGAAGAGATTATGGTAGGGTACGAAACCACCTCAAAGTTGTTCTTTCTGATCGATCTATTCAAGAGTTTGTACTGCAATAACACCTTAAGACACAAATCAACCAAAACCCTAATGTCACCTAGATACTCCAATGTCACCTCAAGTATCCGTGGGCATGATTATACGATATGCATCACACAATCTCAGATTCATCTATTCAACCAACACAAAGAACTTCAAAGAGTGCCCCAAAGTTTCTACCGGAGAGTCAAGACGAAAACGTGTGCCAACCCCTATGCATAAGTTCACAATGTTACGGAACCCGCAAGTTGATCACCAAAACATACATCAAGTCGATCACGTGAATATCCCATTGTCATCACAGATAAGCACATGCAAGACATACATCAAGTGTTCTCAAATCCATAAAGACTCAATCCGATAACATAACTTCAAAGGGAAAACTCAGTTCATTACAAGAGAATAGAGGGGGAGAAATATCATCGGATCCAACTATAATAGCAAAGCTCGCGATACATCAAGATCGTACCAAGAGAGAGATCAAACACATAGCTACTGGTACATACCCTCAGCCCCGAGGGTGAACTACTCCCTCCTCGTCATGGAGAGCGCTGGGATGATGAAGATGGCCACCGGTGATGGATTCCCCCTCCGGCAGGGTGCCGGAACGGGCTCCCGAGATGTTTTTGGTGGCTACAGAGGCTTGCGGCGGCGGAACTCTCGATCTAGGTTATTTTCTGGAGGTTTCAGTATTTATAGGAATTTTTGGCGTAGGTCTCACATCAGGGGGGGTCTCCGGGCTGTCCACGAGGCAGGGGGTGGGCACGCCCGCCACCCACGTGGGCAGCCCGAGACTCTCCTGGCCCAACTCTTTCACTCCAGGGGCTTCTTTTGGTCCACAAAAAATCATCAAAAATTGGCACGTCAATTGGACTCCGTTTAGTATTCCTTTTCTGTAAAACTAAAAAACAAGGAGAAAACAGAAACTGGCACTGGGCTCTAGGTTAATAGGTTAGTCCCAAAAATATATAAAATAGCATATAAATGCATATAAAACATCCTAGATGGATAATATAATAGCATGGAACAATCAAAAATTATAGATATGTTGGAGACGTATCAGTTCTCGTAACATGCAAAAACAGAACTTTTGGAAAAACGATTATTGGTAAAAACTGAACGTAATTACTCGCTATCCGAACAACCACTAAACATAATAGTATGATAATAACATTTTAATATCATATAAGTAAAACATTCAATATCTTCCGGTTTTATAGAATTTTTTCATATCATACAATAATATTCATTTATTTACAAATATTAATATTCGCAGCGGCATGCATATTATTCACAACATTACATCAATATAAAAAATATTAACAAAATTACGGCGTCATTTATACCTCAGCTCCAATATGGATGTGCTTGCAAATGCAATTAAGCGTCAAAATAGTTCGAATAAATATTTGTCACCTGTATTATATGAACGGAGTCAACCTATTATCACATGAACATCAATATTACACACGGATTTTTCTTTCTGCTATCAAAAGTATGAAAATAGCACTTGCATGTATGTAGACCTACGGTTTCCTAACTATAGACTTAGTAATAAACGTACCACATGAAATAACATGCCACATGCAATGAACAATTGCAGTGCAATTTTTTTCTTAATTACCGTATTAAGATCTTCTCACATCTCAATACTAATGGACGCAGCTAACATTGATACAACATATTCAACCTACTCTTCTCAAAAAAATAGTATAAATGTTGCATCTGTCATCTGCAAATTTTTCTAACCTCTAAGCACTTACATCGCATAGCTAATGACGAGCTAAAAGACTAACTAATTACCACCGTGCATGCACAAAAAAATCATATATTGCAAAGATCATACCTCGTTCTTCCCGTTCGTACTTCACTTTGCACGGTAAATCCTACTCCAGAAACTCCAAATAACTCCTCCAACTGCTGAAATAATGCATAAAACAATATAGAATACACACTTAGGAACTAATCAAACAGAACAAAAATATCATGCATGCAAAGTGAACCAACAAAAATGGATAGATCTTACCTTAATCTACCTTTTCTTCAACTTCACCATCTTCTAAATCCAACTCCAGCCAAAATCACGAATGAAAATGGCTACCAGGTTTTTCTTTCTGTGTATTCTTGTGGACTTAAAGAGAGCAGAGAGGTAGAGAAGGCTACCAGAGATTTCCGAGAGAGAGTGTATTAATAGAGAGGACCGCTATATTGTCGGTAGAATGAGTTAGAACTCACCTACCGTGGCCTCGGATTCCAGCATCGTGGTGTCTCATCACACGCAGCAACATCAATGCTCTTGGGTGTGCGGCACGAAATCACACGTACAAATCAGGACGCGTGAGTGTTGTCGCTTCGGCTACATACAGAAGCGCAAATCACGCAAGCAGGCGGGAATACGATTCCAGATTATCAGAACTTGTGGCAGAAAGCAAAAAAAAAAAGCATTGCCATCGAATTTGGTGTTGTCACCTCCGCTGCAACAGCAAGTTTCGCAGCATCGGAATGAACGCAGTTTGTTATCGGAATCAGCGTTGTTTGCTAATCTCGGCTCGCAGCACCAACAGCAGTGCCGCCTGCTGTGGCGGCGGCGTGGCCCACCGGCTGGCCCCACGACCTGCACGGCCTATCGGCCTGCGAGCGACGGCGCCAGAAGGGGCCGCCTTGCGCGGTGGCGGCATGGCCCACCTGGCCCGCCCTGTTCCGTCCGAGCGACATGCACTGTACCAATCGCGTTTTGCTTGGGTGGCCACCTCCTGCCGTGGCGACAGGGCCCGCCGCCTCCTGGCATGGCGGCAGGTGCCACGTGTTGCCTGTCGCGCGCCTGCCGCCATGATCAAGGCGGTCTTTTTTGTTAATTTCATCCGCAGTTGGTCTCTTTTGGCAATTCGTTGGCGCCAGGCGGTCTCTTTCCACAAAAAATCGAGCGGAGTATCCTCGTTTGCCAACGGACCTGGGCGTTTGCAGGATGGACGGTCAAATGATTTATCGCAAGCTTTGATTCATTTTGACTATCCGTCCACCACCACCAGGCTAGGCTCCTCGGGAAACCACTCCACTCCACTGCTACACTCCTGCCACTGCGAGAGGAAACGTCAGAAGACAAGCAGGACGCCATGCCTTCGTCCTCCTCGTCCTCCCTCGAGCCGGACCACCACCCTGCCCTCCGCAGACAAGGCGACACCGAGGGCGCCGTCTCGTTCCTGCGGACGCAGCACGACGTCGACGCGGTGTGCGACAAGTACGGCGTCCCCAAGGACCGGTACACCGCGCGCCCCGCCGGCGACCTGCGCGCGAGCTCGCCCCCGCCGCCGGGGTGCGTCTGCCTGTACGCGGAGGCGCTGGAGGCCGGCATGCGCGTCCCGCTGCACGGCTTCTTCTGCGACGTGCTCGCCCATTTCGGCATCGCGCCCACCCAGCTCGCGCCCAACGGGTGGCGCATCTTGGCGGGCTTCGTCGTGCTCTGCCACTCCGCCGACGTGCCGCCGTCGCTGCCCGTGTTCCGGCACTTCTTCCTGCTGTCGATCGTCAACCGCAAGCACCGAGGGTGCTACTTCTTCCGATCCAGGGACAACTCCGGCATGCGCTTCAAGGGGATGCCGAGCTGCATCAAGGACTGGAAGAACTCGTTCTTCTTCCTGTCGTCGCCGGAGCCGTGGCCTTTCCCCGTGGAGTGGGGCGAGCCGTCCAAGAGCTCTTTCATGGTGCCGGTACTTGACAGCGAGGAGAAGAAACACGCGGCGAAGCTACTGCGCAGTTACGCCAGCGCCGCCGTTGACATCGATACATGTCTCTCCGACAGCAACCTCGCAGCCGCCATGGCACCTGCTGCATCTGCGCGGCGGCCGCCGCCGCCGGCTTCTTTTACTCGCATTGCTTCCGATTCCAAAGGTAATTGAACACCATCCGTAACCACTCCGATTCCCCTGTTTTTAATCGAGCTCTGATGTTGCTACCTATCGTGTTCGTGTGCTAGGCATGGATCCCTCTGTCTACGAGATGATGAAGCATATGCTGGCGGAGACGGCGGCCGCTCAGGCGTCGGCGTCGGCAAAGAAGGTGAAAGCCGAGGCGGGCAGCCACGCACCAGGGTCGCCGCCGTTGTGCGTAAAGAAGAGGAATCTGGAGGAAGTCAACAGCGAGGAGGGCCCGCCTCGTTCCCTACTGAACACGCCGCTGTCCGGCATGCGCTCGCCACCGCCGGGATTCCCCATCAGCCACGACGGAGATGGCACGGGAGCTGCTGCAGGTATGACATGGTAGCAAATGCGCAGTATGACATGGTATGACGGAGATGTCGCGCCACCGCAGCAGCGCGCGTTTGCATCGACCGAGCCGTCCGATGTAGTCGCGGCGAGCTATGTTGCGATTCTCCAGGTATGACATGGTAGCAAATGCGGTGTCAAGTTCTTCACTGGTGGGCGCATGTCCGGAGTCCGATCGATCATGGTAATTTGTGTGCAGGCGGCGAACTACGTGTCGTCGTCCTTGGGCTACGCGCTGGAGCTGGAAGAGAAGCTGGCGGCGCGGGACGCGGAGGTCGCGGCGCTAGAGAAGCAGCTGGAGGAGACGAAGGCCGAGCTCGCCGCGGCGAGAGCGGAGCGGGACAGTGCGAGAGGGGCGCGCGCGGCGGCTCGCGGAGCACGCGCTGGAGCGCTGGAAGAGTGGTAGCAGAGCGGCACAAAGAAAATGGACTATGCACTTGTCAGTTCCTCACCATATGCTACATTGAACTGTTAAAATCGCGACCCAAGTTTCTTAGTTTCGTCAAGTCTTATTGGTTGAATTTCAGCCTTGAGAAATGGTCACTCACCTTGACGAACTTTCTTCAGATCAAAGTCTTGCATACCTGAACGAGGGAGTAGAAGCATACATAATCTCTGAAACGTGAAACCTGAATTCTGCCCAAATATTGCGTTACGAGAGCCATTCCTCGGTGTTGCCTCGCGCACGGTAGAAAATCTGGTTTCTCCCCTGAGACGAAAGTGCTGGTACATTACTTCCAGGGTGAAGAACGAGCAGGGGATCACATCACATTGCCGCAATCTCGGCCAGGAAGGCGGCGGCGTGCTCCGGCCTGACGCAGAGCGACTGCACGTTGACCCCGTCCTTGCCCTTCCACGGCGGGCACACGATGCACTCCGGCACCACCATCCGGTCCTCGTGCCACATCACCCGCGCCGGCGTGCCGCCGCCGAAGTCGGCCGCGTCGAACCCGATGCGCCGCCAGCTCGACACGGCCAGCCTGTTGTACAAGTCTCCCCCGGTCTCCGCGCCGCCGCCGGCCTCGGCCTCCAGCAGAGTCTCCTTGCCGCGCCTGATGAGCCGCACCACGTCCCTGATGTCGCCGTCGGCCACCTGGGCGCGCGTCGCTCGCACCGACTTCATGATGGTGCAGTTGCCGTAGTAGCCGTCCTGCGCGCCGAAGAGCTCGCGCACGTTGTTGGGGAAGACGAGCGGCGCGGGGGCGTCGGGATCCTGGACGGCCGCGCGGGTCCGGCACCGCCACAGCACCGCCGCGACGACTTCGAACAGCGTGCAGGCGCACTGGGCCTTGACGCGGCCGATGAGGCTCGACGGGACGGTGATGTCGAGGAAGGCGCCCTGGCCCTCCTTCTCCTTGGGCTTCATCAAGGAGCGCCTCTCCGCCGTGGCCGTGGGCGGTGGGAGATCCCGGACCGCGGCGGCCGACCTGACCGGGACGACGGACAGCCGCGGCATCCCGCGGGCGAGCTCGCCGACGGCCTGCAGGAACTGCCCCATCCCGGTGCCGTCGGCCAGGACATGGTTCCACGTGACCCCGACGACGAAGCCGCCGCAGGAGAACTCCGTGACCTGCATCTGCAGCAGCGGGTCGGTGCGCCGGCAGAAAGGAGCGGCGTAGCCGACGGCGAGATCCGCGAGCAGCGCCGGGGTGATCTCCTCCAGATCCAGGGCACAGCTCGCGGACGCCCCCACGAACGGCACGCCCTCGTTGGTGCACGCGATGCGGTGTTCGGCACCGGCGAGGCGGCCGGACACAGGGCGGTAGTGGACGAGCGCTCGCGACAGCGCCCGCTTTATGGTCTCAACGGGATTGTCGATCGGATGGTCGAACATGAGGAGCGATGTGACCGCGAAAGGGGGGACGCGCTGGTCGAAAGACGAGAGGTGCACGTCGCCGGCTGGCGCCCGGGTTTCGGCGGGGTACACGACCACCGGCGAGGACTTGCCCACCACAACGCTCATTGCTATGGATCTCCCAACCGCTGCTACAAGGAGTCAGTTTTTTTCGAGGGAGCAGGGGTCAGGTTGAAAAATAAATCGTTACGATGGCTTAAGAGCAACTCCAACGGCCGACACGGCGATTTTATTCGCTTTTTGTCCGTTTGGCTCGGACAGGCGAACATGAACGTCCGCTTCCGCATTTAGGTCTACGCATACGCCCAACGCTGGCCCGACCCATTTTGACAGCGCGAGAAAAAAAGGAATAGAAGCATTTCTAAAATAAAAATAATATTAATTAAACATTAGAGCCGACCACGAAGGACGGCAAGAGCCGCGCCGCCTCGTAGTTTAGTTTGTTTTTAATTTTCATTAATGCCGTGGCGGCGCTCCTCGGCAAGCCGCCGCTGGCGCCACTGTTCGAGGTATGCCGCCTCCTGCGCCGGCATCGTCCCCATCCAAACCGGCGGCGCGCTGACCCACTCGCGCACTACTCCCGTCCAGGAGTAGCGCTCGATGGGGGACGACTCCGGCTCCGGCTCGGTTTTGACAGGGGACGGCGGGGCCACCGGCGGCAGGACGCAGTCGCCCCCCGCGGAGAGGGCCATGGCCGCCTCGTACGCCGCCTCCTCTTCCTCGTTCGCCGCCATCTGCGCCGCTCGTCCACCTCGCTCTATCGGAAGACCGCCGCAACGACCGCCTGGTAGGCGACCTCCGCCTCCTGGTCCTCCTCGCGGACGACGATCGGGGGTGGCGACACACTGCGGTCGACTTCGCGAACGCCGCGTCGCCTCGCCTTCCTCGTGCTCGAAGGCGAACCATCGAGTCCCGTTGAGCGAGTCAGATGCGTAGGCAGGGTCGCGGCGCTGCTCCGCCGTCAGGAGCGCCTGCCGGCGCCGTACCTCCTCCGCGGGCGACCTAGCCTACCGTGGCGCCATCGGCACTGGGTCCTCTCCGGATACAGGTGCCAGTCGTACGGCAGGGTGGCGTCGAGGGACGGGAGAGGCACGCGGTGCTGCCAGTGTCACTCTGCCTGGTGCACTGCCACACTGATGCGCTGCCTCGGTGATACGTCCATTTTGCATCATGTTTACCTACTGTTATTTATATTATTTTTATGCATACTAATGCTTTTTGGAGTAATTCTAATGTCTTTTCTCTCATAATATGCAAGGTTCACACAAAGAGGTAGAATTCCGGCAGCTGGAAATCTGGACCTGAAAAAGCTACGTCAGGCCACGTATTCTGCACAACTCCAAATGAGCTGAAACTTCACGAGGAATTTTTATGGAATAAATAAAAAATAATGGAGCAAATAACTACCGGAGGGGGCCACCTCGTGAGCACAAGACACCAGTGCGTGCCAGGGCCCCCAAGCAGGCCCTGATGGGTTGTGCTCAGTGATGACCCACAAGTATAGGGGATCTATCGTAGTCCTTTCGATAAGTAAGAATGTCGAACCCGACGAGGAGTAGAAGGAAATGACAAGCGGTTTTTAATAAAGTTTTCTCTGCAAGCACTGCAATTGTAGGCGACACATAGTTTTGTGATAAGATAAATTATAACGGGTAACAAGCAATGAAAGTAAATAAAGTGCAGCAAGGTCGCCCAATCATTTTTGTAGCAAAGGACAAGCCTGGACAATTTTTTATAATGAGAAAAGAGCTCCCGAGGAGACATAGGAATTATCGTCAAGCTAGTTTTCATCACGCTCATATGATTCGCGTTCGGTACTTTGATAATTTGATATGTGGGTGGACCGGTGTTTGGGTACTGCCCTTACTTGGACAAGCATCCCACTTATGATTAACCCCTATTGCAAGCATCCGCAACTACAAAAGAAGTACTAAGGTAAACATAACCACATCATTAGACATATGGATCCAAATCAGCCCCTTACGAAGCAATGCATAAACTAGGGTTTAAGCTTCTGTCACTCTAGCAACCCATCATCTACTTATTACTTTCCAATGCCTTCCTCTAGGCACAAATAATGGTGAAGTGTCATGTAGTCGACGTTCACATAACATCACTAGAGGAGAGATAACATACATCTCATCAAAATATCGAACGAATACCAAATTCACATGACTACTAATAGCAAGACTTCACCCATGTCCTCAGGAACAAACATAACTACTCACAAAGCATATTCATGTTCATAATCAGAGGAGTATGAATAAGCATTAAGGATCTGAACATATGATCTTCCATCAAGTAAACCAATTAGCATCAACTACAAGGCGTAATTAGCACTACTAGCAACCCATAGGTACCAATTTGTGGTTTGGATACAAGATTGGATACAAGAAATGAACTAGGGTTTTGAGAGGAGATGGTGTTGGTGAAGATGTTGATGGAGATTGACCCCCTCTCGATGAGAGTATCATTGGTGATGACGATGGTGATGATTTCCCCCTCCCGGAGGGAAGTTTCCCCGACAAAAAAGCTCCGCCAGAGCCCTAGATTGGTTCCGCCAAGGTTCCGCCTTGTGGCGGCGGAGTTTCATCCCGTAATCTTGCCTCTGATTTTTTTTCCACGGTAAAAGCCTTCATATAGCAGAAGATGGGCACCGAAGGGCCAACAGGCGGCCCAGGAGATAGGGGGCGCGCCCAGTAGGGGTGGGCACGCCCCCCACCCTCCTGGCCAGGGTGTGGGCCCCCTCTTGTGTTTTCTTCACTCAATAATTCTTATTAATTCCAAAAATAACTTTCGTGGAGTTTCAGGATTGTTGGAGCTATGTAGAATAGGTTTCCAATATTTGCTCCTTTTCCAGCCAGAATTCCAACTGCCGGCATCCCCCCTCTTCATGGTAAACCTTGTAAAATAAGAGAGAATAGCCATAAGTATTGAGATATAATGTGTAATAACAGCCCATAATGCAATAAATATTGATATAAAAGCATGATGCAAAATGGACGTATCAACTCTCCCAAGCTTAGACCTCGCTTGTCCTCAAGCGGAAGCCGAAATCGAAAAATATGTCCACATGTTTAGAGCTAGAGGTGTCGATAAAAATAAAATACGAACATGAGGGCATCATGGTCATTCTTATAACAACAACATATATGGATTTTTTCATATGGTTTCTTATGCTCAAGTAGCAATCAATTCACAATGTCAAGTATGGTTCAGAAACTTCATTGGGAACTAACAAACTATAATATCAATCATTGAAGCAATTGCAATTTATCATAACATCAGAAAGAGTCAAGAATAGAGCTTTTCAGCAAGTCCACATACTCAACCATCATATAGTCTTCTACAATTGCTAACACTCACGCAATACTTGTGGTTATGGAGTTTCAACCGGACACTAAGAAAGATAGGGGCTTATTGTGTTGCCTCCCAACGTATTCACCTTTAGGTGCTGTTAACAATAATAGTTCATGCTAACTTACATCCAATTGGATATATATATATATATATATATATATATATATATATATATATATATCAAGATCTTTCAAACACGAGGAGCTTGCCAAAGGATAAAATGAAAAAGGGAAAGGTGAAGATCACCTTGACTCAAGCATAAAGTAAAAACATAAAGTAAAAGATAGGCCCTTCGCAGAGGTAAGCAGAGGTTGTCATGTGCGTTTAGGGTTGGATGCACAAAATCTTAATGCAAAAGAACGTCACTTTATATTGCCACTTGTATATGGACCTTTATTATGCAGTCTGTCGCTTTTATTGCTTTCATAACAAGATCGTATAAAGCTTATTTTCTTCACACTAATAAGTTATACATACTTAGAGAGCAATTTTTATTGCTTGCAACATGACAACTTACTTGAAGGATCTTACTCAATCCATAGGTAGGTATGGTGGACTCTCATGGCAAGAACTGGGTTTAAGGATATTTGGAAGCACAAGTAGTATCTCTACTTGGTGCAAGGAATTTGGCTAGCATGACGGGGAAAGGCAAGCTCAACATGTTGGGAAGATCAATGACAATATACTTTAACTGAGATGTGAGAAAACATAAACCATTACGTTGTCTTCCTTGGCCAATATCAACTCTTTTAGCATGTCATACTTAATGAGTGATTCACAATCATAAAAGATGTCCAAGATAGTATATTTGTATGTGAAAACCTCTCTTTCCTTATTACTTCCTATTAATTGCAACGATGACCAAAACTATGTTTGTCAACTCTCAACAACTTTTATGTCTCATACTTTTCATATGTGAAGTTATTACTATCCATAAGATCAATTTGAACTCTTTTATTCCTTTTATTCTTTCTACTTTCTCAAGATCATAGCAAGATAGCAAAGCCCTTGACTCAACACTAATCTTTATTATAGATAGCTCACAGACTCAATTACATAAAGAGATCTCAAAGAAAAATTCAAAACTACTTGATATCAAAACTTGAATCTACTAGATCAAGATATTACTAAAAGGATCAAACTAAGTAAAATGATAAAGATAGGAGTGTGATGGTGATACGATACCGGGGCACCTCCCCCAAGCTTGGCAGTTGCCAAGGGGAGTGCCCATACCCATGTAATTATGTCCTCGGTGGTGGTGAAGTAGGAGTTGTTAATGATGCAGGCTTGTCGTCCGTCTTCCAAGGCATAGGCTCACCATCATAGAAGGATGATCGAGTCTCCGAAATCCTCAAAGCTACAGCCAAACTCATCCTCTTGAATCTATATTCATACTCACAGTTTTGGTTTTGCAGGTCATAGATCTGGGCTTGGAGGTGTTTGATTTTCTCTTGAAGCTTGAAGATGGTATCCCCAATGATCTTGGCATCTAGCTTGTGGTTGTTGGTGAACTCCGTGATCATCATCTGGTTGGCGTTGAGTCCATGCTCCACCATCCCTTGGCACTTGAAAACTTGTTGCTCCATGGCTTCGAGCTTTGTCTCCACGCTTCCGGTACGCCTTGGTCCCTCCACATCGTGGATGTGCAGCACCCCCTCATGCATCTCAATGGTTTGAGGGTGTTGCAGCACCTCCGCGAGATAGGGGTTGATAACCCTCTCAAAAAACTTGTCCTTGGGAGCGCTTGGAGACGTCATGGTGCTCTAGATCTGTTAGAAAATAGCTCAAAACAAAAACAGAGGATAATTGCATGATACGGTGGTCAAAACCTTCGGGAGATTATATAATGAATTTTTACCGACTAAAATACGTAATGTGCAAGAAAATGGAGTCCGGGAGGCACACGAGGTGGCCACAAGACAGGGGGCGCGCCCAGGAAGGGTGGGCGCACCCTCCACCCTCGTGGAGGCCTCGTGTCCTTCCCGGATTACTTCTTTATTTCCAAAATTCTTAAATATTTTAAAACGGAGAAAAATTGCTATTAGAACTGTTTTGGAGTCGGTTTACTTACCGTACCACATACCTATTCCTTTTCGAAGTCTGAAACATTCTGGAGAGTGTCCCTTATGTATTCCTCCGGGGTTACGGTCTCAATAATATTAGTTTCAACATTGATAGGATTACCCGAGATATAATGTTTGATTCTTTGACCGTTCACCACCCTCGCACTTGTGCCTTCAAAGTTGTTGATTTTTATGGCACCGGAACGATAGACCTCCTCGATAACGTAAGGACCTTCCCATTTAGAGAGAAGTTTTCCTGCAAAAAATCTTAAGCGAGAGTTGAATAATAACACATAATCACCTACGTTAAACTCACGCTTTTGTATCCTTTTATCATGCCATCGTTTAACTTTTTATTTGAATAGTTTGGCATTCTCGTAAGCCTGGGTTCTCCATTCATCGAGTGAGCTAATGTCAAACAACCTATTCTCACCGACAAGTTTGAAGTCATAGTTGAGCTCTTTAATAGCCCAATATCCTTTATGTTCAAGTTCAAGAGGTAAGTGACATGCTTTTCCATAAACCATCTTATACTGAGACATACCCATAGGATTTTTATATGCAGTTCTACAGGCCCATAATGCATCATCAAGTTTCTTAGACCAATTCTTTCTAGATCTATTGATAGTCTTTTGCAAAATTATTTTGGGCTCTCTATTGCTCAACTCTACTTAACCACTAGACTGCGGGTGATAAGGAGATGCAATTCTATGATTAACATAATACTTAGCAAGCATCTTATGGAAAGCACCATGAATAAAATGTGAACCACCATCAGTCATAAGATATCTAGGGACTCCAAACCTCAGAAAAATAACTTCTTTAAGCATCTTAATAGAGGTGTTATGATCAACACTACTAGTTGGAATAGCTTCTACCCACTTAGTAACGTAATCAACAACAACTAAAATATGTGTGTAACCATTAGAGGCAGGAAAAGGTCCCATATAATCAAAGCCCCAAACATCAAATGGTTCAATAACAAGAGAATAATTCATAGGAATTTCTTGACGTCTACTAATATTACCTATTCTTTGGCATTCATCACAAGACAAGACAAACTTACGAGCATCTTTGAAGAGAGTAGGCCAATAAAAACCGAATTGCAATACCTTATGTGCAGTTCTATCTCCAGCGTGGTGTCCTCCATATGATTCAGAGTGACACTTGTGTAGGATGTGTTCATGTTCATGCTCAGGTACACAACGTCTAATAACACCATATACTCCTTCTTTATACAGATGTGGGTCATCCCAGAAGTAATGTCTTAAATCATAAAAGAACTTTTTCTTTTGCTGGTATGTGAAACTAGGTGGTATAAATTTAGCAACAATGTAATTAGCATAATCAGCATACCAAGGAGCAGTACGAGAAGCATTAACAATCGCTAATTGTTCATCAAGAAAGCTATCATCGATAGGTAGTGGGTCATCAAGAACATTCTCTAACCTAGACAAGTTGTCTACAACGGGGTTCTCAGCTCCTTTTCTATCAATAATATGCAAATCAAATTCTTGGAGCAAGAGAACCCATCTAATGAGTCTAGGCTTAGCACCTTTCTTTTCCATAAGGTATTTAATAGCAGCATAATCAGTGTGGATAGTAACTTTGGAATCAACAATATAAGGCCTAAACTTATCACATGCAAATACGACTGCTAAAAACTCTTTTTCAGTAGTGGCATAATTTCTCTGGGCAGTATCAAGAGTCTTACTAGCATACTGGATAACATTCAATTTCTTATCAACTCTTTGCCCTAGAACAGCACCTATAGCATAATCACTAGCATCACACATAATTTAAAAGGGTAAATTCCAATCAGGTGGCTGAACAATAGGTGCAGTGATCAAAGCTTTCTTAAGTATTTCAAATGCTTCTACACAATCATCATCAAAGACAAAAGGAATATCTTTTTGCAATGAATTAGTCAGAGGCCTAGAGATTTTAGAAAAGTCCTTAATGAACCTCCTATAAAAACCAGCATGACCAAGGAAACTTCTTATACCTTTTATGTCCTTGGGACATGGCGTCTTTTCAATAGCATCAACTTTAGCTTTATCAACTTCAATACCTCTCTCAGAAATCTTATGCCCAAGACAATGCCTTCATTAACCATAAAGTGGCACTTTTCCCAATTCAAGACGAGGCTAGTGTCTTCACATGTCTGCAAAACTCGATCAAGGTTGCTCAATCAATCATCAAAAGAGGATCCATAAACGGAGAAATCATCCATGAATACCTCACAAATCTTTTCACAAAAGTCAGAGAATATAGCCATCATACATCTTTGAAAGGTAGCAGGTGCATTACATAAACCAAAAGGCATACGTCTATAAGCAAAAGTACCGGAAGGGCAAGTAAAAGTAGTTTTTGATTGATCCTTCGCTGACACAGGTATTTGAGAGAAACCAGAATAACCATCTAGAAAGCAGAAATGTGTGTGTTTGGATAGTCTTTCTAGCATTTGATCAATAAAAGGTAAGGGGTAATAATCTTTCTTAGTAGCCTTATTTAATTTACGAAAATCAATTACCATCTTATAACTTGTGATAATTCTTTGCGGTGTCAATTCATCTTTATCATTTGGAACGACAATGATACCTCCCTTCTTAGGAACACAATGAACAAGACTTACCCATTCACTATCAGCAACGAGATAAATTATACCTGCCTCAAGGAGCTTTAGTATATCCTTTCTTACCACTTCTTTCATCTTAGGATTTAATCATCGTTGAGGATCTCTAACTGGTTTGACATCTTCCTCCACTTTAATTTTGTGTTGGCATAACGTGGGACTAATGCCCTTAAGATCATCCAGAGTATATCCAATAGCAGCACGGTGCTTTTTCAGAGTTTTCAATAATCTTTCTTCTTCTTGCTCTGAAAGGTTAGCACTAATAATAACATGATATATTTTCTTTTCATCAAGATAAGCATACTTAAGATTATCAGGTAATGGTTTGAGCTCAAACACGGGATCACCCTTGGGTGGAGGGGGATCCCCTAGGATTTCAATAGGTAAGTAGTGTTTCAGAATAGGACCCTGTTGAAGGAACACTTCATCTATTTCCCTTCTTTCATTCATAAACATATCATTTTCATGGTCTAGCAAATATTGTTCTAACGGATCAGTAGGAGGCACGACAATACAAGCAAGACCAATAATCTCATCCTTACTAGGTGATTCTTTATCACGGGGTTGTCTATGAAACTTAGCAAAATTAAACTCATGAGACATATCCCCTAAGCCGATTGTAATAGTATCCTTTTCACAATCAATCCTAGCATTAACAGTATTCAAGAAGGGTCTACCAAAAATAATGGGACAAAAGTCATCTTGTGGGGAACAAAGAACAAGGAAATCAGCAGGATATTTAACCTTCCCACACAAGACTTCGACATCTCTAACAATCCCAACTGGTTTAATTGTGTCCCTATTGGCAAGCTTAATAGTAACATCAATACCTTCCAATTCAACGGGTGCAATATCATGCATAATTTCTTTATATAAGTCATAGGGTATTGCACTAGCACTAGCATCCATATCACATAAGCCATGATAACAATGTTCTCCTATTTTAACAGAAATAATAGGCATGCCTACAATAGGTCTATGTATCTTAGCATCTGGTCTAGCAATATTAGCAACCTGTTCGCATAAGTAAATAACATGCCCATCTAAATTATCATCTAAGAGATCTTTAACCATAGCAATACTAGGTTCAACTTTGATTTGCTCAGGAGGTGTATAAGTTCTAGTATTAGTCTTACGAACAACAATTGAAGTTTTAGCATGATCCTTTATCCTAACAGGAAAAGGTGGTTTATCAACATAACTAGTAGGAACAATATGATCATTATAAGTGACAGTCTTTTCCTCAACTGTAATAGGTGCAACTACTTTTACTTCAATGGGAGGATTATATTTGAACCACTTCTCCTTAGGGAGATCAACGTGAGTAGCAAAAGATTCACAAAAAGCAGCTACTATCTCAGAGTCAAGTCCATACTTAGCGCTAAATCCACGAAAAGCATCGGTACCCATAATTTAACACAATCAAACTTAGGTGTTATACCTGACTCCTTGCCATCATCAGAACCCCAATCTTCAGAGTTGCGTTTAATTCTTTCCAATAAGTCCCACTTAAATTCAGTAGTCTTCAGCATATAAGAACCAGCATAGGAAGTATCGAGCATGGTGCGATCATTGAGAGAAAGCCGAGCATAAAAGTTTTGAATAATCATATCTCTTGAGAGCTCATGATTGGGGCATGAATATAACATTGACTTAAGCCTCCCCAAGCTTGAGCGATGCTTTCTCCTTCGCAAGGCCAGAAATTATATATGTAATTATGATCACGATGAACAAGATGCATAGGATAGAACTTCTGGTGAAATTCCAACTTCAATCGTTTATAATTCCAAGATCCCGTATCATCACATAGCCTATACCATGTCAATGCATCTCCCTTCAAAGATAAAGGGAAGACCTTCCTTTTAACAACATCATCGGGAATACCTGCAAGCTTAAATAATCCACAAACTTCATCCACAAAGATAAGGTGTAAATCGGGATGCAATGTTCCATCTCCTGCAGAGGGATTAGCTAGCAGTTTCTCTATCATACCCGAAGGAATCTCAAAGTAAATATTTTCAGTAGGTTCAGTAGGTTGAGGAGCAACTCTTTGCTCTTCTGGTCGGGGTGAATATACCCCGAACAAGCCCCTCAAAGGATTAGTTTCCATAGTAACAAGTGACAGAAAAATTCAACACACTATATAAATGTTTCCTTACCAAGTTCCACTCACCAAAAGCACTACACTCCCCGGCAACGGTGCCAGAAAAGAGTCTTGATGACCCACAAGTATAGGGGATCTATCTTAGTCCTTTTTATAAGTAAGAGTGTCGAACCCAACGAGGAGCAGAAGGAAATGACAAGCGGTTTTCAGTAAGGTTTTCTCTGCAAGCAGTGAAATTGTAGGTGACAGATAGTTTTGTGATAAGATAAATTGTAATGGGTAACAAGCAATGAAAGTAAATAAAGTTCAGCAAGGTGGCCCAATCCTTTTTTTAGCAAATTACAAGCCTGGACAATTTCTTATAATGAGAGAAGAGCTCCCGAGGACACATGGGAATTATCGTCAAGCTAGTTTTCATCACGCTCATATGATTCGCGTTCGGTACTTTGATAATTTGATATGTGGGTGGACCGGTGCTTGGGTACTGCCCTTACTTGGACAAGCATACCACTTATGATTAACCCCTATTGCAAGCATCCGCAACTACAAAATAAGTATTAAGGTAAACCTAACCACAACATTAGACACATGGATCCAAATCAGCCCCTTACGAAGCAACGCATAAACTAGGGTTTAAGCTTCTGTCACTCTAGCAACCCATCATCTACTTATTACTTCCCAATGCCTTCCTCTAGGCCCAAATAATGGTGAAGTGTCATGTAGTCGACGTTCACATAACACCACTAGAGGAGGGACAACATACATCTCATCAAAATATCGAACGAATACCAAATTCACATGACTACTAATAGCAAGACTTCACCCATGTCCTGAGGAACAAACGTAACTACTCACAAAGCATATTCATGTTCATAATCAGAGGAGTATTAATATGCATTAAGGATCTGAACATATGATCTTCCACCAATTAAACCAATTAGCATCAACTACAAGGAGTAATCAACACTACTAGCAACCCACATGTACCAATTTGTGGTTTGGATACAAGATTGGATACAAGAGATGAACTAGGGTTTTGAGAGGAGATGGTGCTGGTTAAGATGTTGATGGAGATTGATCCCCTCTCGATGAGAGGATCGTTGGTGATGACGATGGTGATGATTTCCCCCTCCCGGAGGGAAGTTTCCCCGGCAGAACAGCTCCGCCGGAGCCGTAGATTGGTTCCGCCAAGGTTCCGCCTCGTGGCGGCGGAGTTTCGTCCAGTAAGCTTGCCTCTGATTTTTTCCAGGGTAAAAGCCTTCATATAGCAGAAGATGGGCACCGGAGGGCCAACAGGGGGCCCAGGAGACAGGGGGCGCGCCCCCACCCTCCTGGCCAGGGTGTGGGCCCCCTCTTGTGTTTTCTTCGCTCAATAATTCTTATTAATTGCAAAAATAACTTCCATGGAGTTTCAGGATTTTTGGAGCTGTGCGGAATACATTTCCAATATTTGCTCCTTTTCCAGCCAGAATTCCAGTTGTCGGCATCCCCCCTCTTCATGGTAAACCTTGTAAAATAAGAGAGAATAGCCATAAGTATTGAGATATAATGTGTAATAACAGCACATAATGCAATAAATATTGATATAAAAGCATGATCCAAAATGGACGTATCACTCAGCCCTGCCCACCTCCGGTGCCACTCTTCTTGTATTTAAGTCTTTTTGACCTAGAAAAAATAAGGGGAGGACTTTCGGGACGAAGCGCCGCCGTCTCGAGGCGGAACTTGGGCAGGAGCACTTTTGCCCCCCGGCGGAGCGATTCCACCGGCGGAACTTCCCTCCGGGAGGGGGAAATCATCGTCATCATTGTCACCAACAACTCTCCCATCTTGGGGAGGGCAATCTCCATCAACATCTTCAACAGCACCATCTCCTCTCAAACCATAGTTCATCTCTTGTCTTCAATCTTTGTACCGGAACTATAGATTGGTGCTTGTGGGTGACTAGTAGTGTTGATTACATCTTGTAGTTGATTACTATATATATATGGTTTATTTGGTGGAAGATTATATGTTCAAATCCATTATGCTATTTAATACCCCTCTAATCTTGAGCATGATTATCATTTGTGAGTAGTTACTTTTGTTCTTGAGGTCACGGGAGAAATCTTGTTGCAAGTAATCATGTGAACTGGATATGTGTTTGATATTTTGATAATATGTATGTTGTGATTCCCTTAGTGGTGTCTTGTGAACATCGACTAAATGACACTTCACCATACTTGGGCCTAAGGTAATGCATTGTGGAGTAGTTATTAGATGATGGGTTGCGAGAGTAACAGAAGCTTAAACCCTAGTTTATGCGCTATTCCATAAGGGGCTGATTTGGATCCAAAGTTTAATGCTATGGTTAGAATTTATTCTTAATACTTTTCTCGTAGTTGCGGATGCTTGCGAGGGGGTTAATCATAAGTAGGGGGTTTGTTCAAGTAAGAGTAGCACCTAAGCACCGGTCCACCCACATATCAAATTATCAAAGTAGCGAACACAAATCAAACCAACATGATGAAAGTGACTAGATGAATTTCCCGTGTACCCTCAAGAACACTTTGCTTATCATAAGAGACTGTTTTGGGCTGTCCTTTTCCTCAAAAGGATTGGGCTACCTTGCTGCACTTTTTTTACCGTTACCGTTACTTACTCGTTACAAATTATCTTGCTATCAAACTACTCGTTACTTGTATTTTCAGTGCTTGCAGACATTACCTTGCTGAAAACCGCTTGTCATTTCTTTTTGCTCCTCGTTGGGTTCGACACTCTTACTTATCAAAAGGACTACGATTGATCCCCTATACTTGTGGGTCATCAAGGCTCTTTTCTGGTCCCGTTGCCGGGGAGTGAAGCACTCTTGGTAAGTGGAAATTGGTAAGGAAAAAATTATTACTACGTGCTGAAATTTATTGTCACTTGTTACTATGGAGAACAATCCTTTGGGGGGTTTGTTTGGGGTACTGGAACCATAGTTAGTTACTCTCAACATACTGCACCTACTGAAAATATTGAATATGAAGTTCCTTCAGGTATGATAGAACAACAACTAGCTAATCCTTATGCAGGAGATGGAACCAAACATCCTGATATGCACTTAACATATGTGGATGAAATTTGTGGATTTTTTAAGCTTGCAGGTTTACCCGGAGATGAAGCTAAGAAGAATGTTTTCCCTTTATCTTTGAAGGGAAAAGCATTGGCATGGTATAGGTTATGCGATGATATTGGATCTTGGAATTGGAATCAATTGAAATTGGAATTCCATCAAAAAAATTATCCTATACATCTAGTTCATCGTGATCAGAATTATATATATAATTTTTGGCCTCGTGAAGGAGAAAGTATCGCTCTAGCTTGGGGGAGGCTTAAGTCAATGTTATATTCATGCCCCAATCATGAGCTCTCAAGAGAAATTATTATTCAGAATTTTTATGCTCGGCTTTCTCATAATGATCGGTCCATGCTCGATACTTCTTGTATTGGTTCCTTTAAGAAGAAGACTATTGAATTCCGGTGGGATCTTTTAGAAAGAATTAAAAACAACTCTAAAGATTGGGAACTCGAAGATGAACATGAAGAAGAAAGATTGTTGAAAGTTCTAAGGAGGCACCGAGCTGCTATTGGATATACTCTTGATGATCTTAAGGGCATGAGTCCCACTCTATGTCAACACAAGATCAATATGGAACCTGATGCTAAACCCGTTGTTGATCACCAACATCAGTTGAATCTGAAGATGAAAGAAGTGGTAAGGATGGAAATATTAAAACTTCTAGAAGCAGGTATAATCTATCCTATAGCACATAGTAGATGGGTAAGTCCTGTGCATTGTGTCCCTAAGAAAGGAGGTATTACTGTTGTTCCTAATGATAAGAATGAACTAATTCCAAAAAGAATTGTTACAGGCTATAGAATGGTAATTGATTTTAGAAAATTAAACAAAGCAACTAGAAAAGATCATTACCCTCTGCCTTTTATTGATCAAATGCTAGAAAGATTATGTAAGCACACACATTTTTGCTTCCTTGATGGATATCCTATTTTTTCACAAATACTTGTTTCTCAACCTGATCAAGAAAAGACCACCTTTACTTGTCCTTTTGGAACTTATGCTTATAGACGTATGCCTTTTGGTTTATGCAATGCACCTGCAACCTTTCAAAGATGTATGACTGCTATATTCTCTGATTTTTGTGAAAAGATTGTTGAGGTTTTCCTAGATGACTTTTCTATTTATGGGAAGTCTTTTGATGATTGTTTAAGCAATCTTGATCGAGTTTTATAGAGATGTGAGCAAACCAATCTTGTCTTGAATTGGGAGAAGTGCCACTTTATGGTTAACGAAGGTATTGCTTTGGGCCATAAAATTTTTGAAAGAGGTATTGAGGTGGACAAGGCTAAGGATCATGCAATTGGGAAAATGCCATGTCCTAAAGATATTAAAGGTATACGTAGTTTCCTAGGTCATGTTGGTTTCTACAGGAGATTTATGAAAGACTTTTCTACAATTTCTAGGCCTCTTACAAATCTTTTGCAAAAGGATATTCCTTTTTTTATGATGATTGTTTGGTTGCCTTTGAAACACTAAAGAAAGCCTTGATTTCTGCACCTGTTGTTCAACCACCTGATTGGAATTTTCCTTTAGAAATTATGTGTGATGCTAGTGATTATGATGTTGGTGCTGTTCTAGGACAAATAGTTGATAAGAAACTAAATGTTATTCACTATGCTAGTAAAACTCTAGACAGTGCCCAACGAAATTGTGCAACTATTGAAAAAGAATTTTTAGTAGTTGTCTTTCCTTGTGATAAATTTAGATCCTATATTGTAGATTCAAAATTAATTGTTCACACTGATCATGCTGCTATAAAATATTTTATGGAGAAGAAAGATGCAAAACCTAGGCTTATTCGATGGGTTCTCTTGCTACAAGAATTTGATTTACATATCACTGATAGAAAAGGAGCGGAGAACCCTGTGGCTGATAACTTGTCTAGGCTTGAAAATACTCTTGATGACCCACAACCTATTAATGATAGTTTTCCTGATGAGCAGTTAGTTGCAATAAATGTTTCTAGTAGTACACCTTGGTATGCTGACTATGCTAATTATATTGTTACTAAATACATTCCCCCTAGCTTTACATACCAACAAAAGAAAAAAAGTCTATGATTTAAGACTTACTTTTGGGATGACCCACATCTTTATAAAGAAGGAGTAGATGGTATTATTAGACGTTGTGTACCTGAGCACGAACAGTGACAAATCCTACAAAAATGCCATGCTACCTCTTGAGCATGCGTTGGTTTTCCCTTGAAGAGGAAATGGTGATGCAGCAAGTAGCGTAAGTATTTACCTCAGTTTTTGAGAACCAAGGTATCAATCTAGTAGGAGGTTACACGCAAGTCGCCTTGTACCTGCACAAAAAAATAAGAACCTTGCAACCAACGCGATAAAGGGGTTGTCAATCCCTTCATGGCCACTTGCAAAAGTGAGATATGATAGATATAATAAGATAAATATTTTGGGTATTTTTGTTGTATAGATTAAAAAGTAAAGATTGCAAAATAGTAAACGAGATGCAATGTAAATAAAATAGATATAATACGATGGATAAGAGACCCGGGGCCATAGGTTTCACTAGTGGCTTCTCTCAAGATAGCATATCTTATGGTGGGTGAACAAATTACTGTCGAGCAATTGATAGAAAAGCGCATAGTTATGAGAATATCTAGGCATGATCATGTATATAGGCATCACGTCCGTGACAAGTAGATCGAAATGATCCTGCATCTACTACTATTACTCCACACATTGACCGCTAACCAGCATGCATCTAGAGTATTAAGTTCATAAGAACAAAGTAATGCATTAAGCAATATGACATGATGTCGAGGGATAAACTCAAGCAATATGATATAAACCCCATCTTTTTATCCTCGATGGCAACAATACAATACGTGCCTTGCTGCCCCTGCTGTCACTGGGAAAGGACACTGCAAGATTGAACCCAAAGCTAAGCACTTCTCCCATTGCAAGAAAGATCAATCTAGTAGGCCAAACCAAACTAATAATTCGAAGAGACTTGCAAAGATATCAAATCATACATATAAGAATTCAGAGAAGAATCAAATATTGTTCATAGGTAATCTTGATGATAAACCCACAATTCATCGGATCTTGACAAACACACCGCAAAAAGTATTACATCGAATAGATCTCCAAGAAGATCGAGGAGAACTTTGTATTGAGAATCAAAGAGAGAGAAGAAGCCATCTAGCTAACAACTATGGACCTGAAGATCTGTGGTAAACTACTCACACATCATCGGAGAGGCTATGGTGTCCATGTAGAAGCCCTCCGTGATCGATTACGCCTCCGGCGGAGCGCCCGAAAAGGCCCCGAGATGGGATCTCACGCGTACAGAAGGTTGCAGCGGTGAAAATAGGGTTTCGTGGTGCTCCTGGATGTTTTCAGGGTATATTAGTATATATAGGCGAAAGAAGTAGGTCGGTGGAGCCACGAGGGCTCATGAGGGTGGGGGGCGCGCCTACCCCCCTGGGCGCGCCCTCCTACCTCGTGGCCACCTTGTTGCTTCCTTGACGTCCACTCCAAGTCTCCTGGATTGCGTTTGTTCCAAAAATGATTCTCCCGAAGGTTTCATTCCGTTTGGACTCCGTTTGATATTCCTTTTCTGTGAAACACTGAAATAGGCAAAAAAAAATAGCAATTTGCACTGGGCCTCCGGTTAATAGGTTAGTCCCAAAAATAATATAGAAGTGCATAATAAAGCCTATTAAACATCCAGAACAGATAACGTAATAGCATGGAACAAGCAAAATTATAGATACGTTGGAGAGGTATCAAGCATCCCCAAGCTTAATTCCTACTCGTCCTCGAGTAGGTAAATGGTAAAAACAGAATTTTTTATGTGGAATACTACCTGACATAATTTTCAATGTAATTCTCTTTATTGTGGCACGGATGTTCAGATCCAAAAGATTCAAGATAAAAGTTTAATATTGACATAAAATAGTAATACTTTAAGCATGCTAACCAAGAAGTTTATGTCTTATCAAAATAAAATAGCCAAAGAAAGCTTATCCCTACAAAATCATATAGTTTGGCCATGCTTCATTTTCTTCACACAAAATGCTCCCATCATGCACAACCCCGGTTTCAGCCAAGCAATTGGCTCATACTTTTTAACGCGCTTCATCCTTTTCAACCCTCACGCAATACATGAACGTAAGCCATGGACATAGCACTATGGGTGGAGTAGAGTATGATGATAGGGATTATGTGAGAAAACAAAAAAGGAGAAAGTCTCACATTGACGCGGCTAATCAACGGGCTATGGAGATGCCCATCAATTGATGTCAATACGAGGAGTAGGGATTGCCATGCAACGGATGCACTAGAGCTATAAATGTATGAAAGCTCATCAAAAAGAAACTAAGTGGGTGTGCATCCAACTTGCCTGCTCTGGAAGACCTAGGGCATTTTGAGGAAGCCCATCATTTGAATATACAAGCCAAGTTCTATAATGGAAAATTTCCACTAGTATATGAAAGTGACAAAATAAGAAACTCTCTATAATGAAGATCATGGTGCTATTTTGAAGCACAAGTGTGGAAAAAGGATAGTAACATTGTCCCTTCTCTCTTTTTCTCTTATTTTTTTATTTGGGCTTCTTTGGCTTCTTTTTCCCCCTTTTTTCTTATGGGGGAATCATAGTATCCATCATCCTTTCCTCACATGGGACAATGATCTAATAATGGAAATCATCACACTTCTATTTATTTACAACTCAAGAATTACAACTCAACAAGCGGTGTGACCCGCGCATTTGCGCGGCTAGATTTCTTAAAATGTATTTTATACCTAAATTAGTATTGAGATGTTTGCATAGGATGGTAGACTTGGAAAATTACATAATATTATTGACGATACACAGTGTGTGGAAACCTGTTTGTGGAAAATAATTGTACCCAATATATGTTTGTATAGGATGTTAGACTTGCAAAATTACATAATTTTATTGAAAATATACAGTGAAACCCATTTGTAAAAAATAATTGTAGCCAATACTCTTGCAGGTTTTGGTTATTTGTCGAAGAATTGTGGTAGCTGCTTTCATCACTTAAATTGGAGACATACTTCCACTATAAAGAAAGAGTACACATATGTAGAATCTATATGTTCACTCGTCAGTCCGTTATTTGTTTGTTCACATGTCATCGCCATCAGTCTATCTCTGTTACTATATTTACAACTGCAGTGTGGTAGAAAGGATGGACAACAAGGCATCATATTATCAATGGTTAACTTCAAATTATTTAGGAGGGCATAATCAAGTTGCCAAGTTTGATTTTTCCTGTATTGAGAACCCATTGTTTGGTCACGTAAGTATGAAATTGATAATCACATTCGATTTCCTGGAGCAGAGCAGTACCCACTAAGCTTGCTAGCTAGCTGTAAGCTTAAGCACCTGTGACATAGAAGTACTTCTTTTAGTCGTCTCTTTGTTTGCCTCTTTCTTGTCTCTTTGTTTGCATAAACGTCGGCTCGTGAATTTGTCATGGAGCTGTAACTCTTGCGATCGTAATTTGGCTGCTGCGCAAGCTGTTGAATATCTCACCTATCAGAGATGTTATGGTAGATGCCCTGCCAGTCCGAAGGACAAACTGCCAAGACGCGGAGCCCTGGGGGTGTCGCTGCCATGCTCGCGGCATCATGGCCGCTTTGCCGGTAGAGGAACAATGGCATATCAATGTTGCAATGGTCGCAATGGTCAGTTTGATTCAATATTGACCTGATGATGTAACCCTGATGCCAATATATTTTCTAGCCAGATAGAATATTTTGCTTATGATTGATTCAACATCAACATTGTTGTACTAAGTATTAGACTTTTAAATCTTTACCCCACGTAATTGATGGTAGACATAATTTAGTCTATTTGTATAGTAGCTTGTCATACTCTTATTTTAAGTGATAACCATAAGATGGCAGACATATTTGCGCATCTGGATTTGCTATACATTGTTATATTTGATTTTTTTTCTTTTCCGATCTTCTTTAATTTGATTAGTTTACATCAGGTATAATATAAAAATATGGGCAAGATGTACATCTCAGCATTATTGGACTTCAACGAACCAACATGTGGTTGAGATGGTTAAGTGGATAGTTGTATCCCCAACCCATCAGGGTTCAAATCCTGGTGAGATAATATGCCGGCTCAGTCTCTCCGAAATGCTCATAGGGGTATGGTGTCCGTGTGTGCGTTCATAGGGGTGAGTGTATGCGCGTTTATATGAGCGCTTGTGTTTGTACTGATGCTAAAAAAAGCATTATTGCACTTCCTCTAAGGTTATATAATTATTGGTATAGATTTCTCATAACTTCATAGAATTACGTTTTCTCACACAACCTTTTCATATATTTTTCACCATTACCATATAGTCAACCATTGTAACTAAAACACACTTCATAATTCATTTTAAAAAAACTTGCGAGGATAGAAATATATTTTTGCCCTTATATAGATATACATGTATTTTGGGTCTCGGCTGTCCATTCATGATTTAGCGCCGCTAACATACTATTATAGGCATACTTTTTATACTACTAAACAAAAGTATATTGCCAATTTGTTTGTCCCACACTCATCGCATCGACGTACACATGGGTGGAGAAAGGATGTGATCATGTACGTACACAATGAACATTTTTTTTAGGTTTCTAATTGGATAAAGAAAGATTTTTGTCATGGGTAGAGAAAGTTTGTTATGATAACGTGGAGTGCTAGTGTAGTTATCCAGAGATTATCTGTAAAAAGGAGCCTGAATTGATTAATTTGCTAAAACCATATCCCAATATTTTCCCCCAAATCATAGATGACATCATCAGTAGTATTGTGATCGGACTCTTTTCTTTTTTCTTTGGCCGCTCACATTCCCTTGTATGGGAGCGGTGCTTTTTTTAGCTCTTTGACAACCGAGTCTTGTTCTAAGGGAGCTAGCGGCTGTACTTTCCAATGCTATGCACGTTCAGGTGTGATTCTCTTGGATAGACTATTTTAATACAAAAATATATGATTCAAGGACAGACGTGTCAATCTATTTTTACGTGACATGCTTATTTGTTTGTATGTAACTTTTTTTGTATGTAATGCTGCTTTTTTAAATCTTAACCATTAATCTATAAAATTGACGATTGAGGTAATTTAATATATGTGGACGAACGTGATGGCTTGTTTGACTCTTGTTTTAAGTATATAATAGATGATACTTAGGACAAAATATGACTCTATGTCAATGCCTCCGGCGGTGTACCGGATATGCAATGAATCGAGAGCGACATGTATGAAAGAAATATAAAGGTGGCTTATACGATGTCAACTACATGATCATGCAAAGCAATATGACAATGATGGAGCATATCATAATAAACGGAACGGTGAAAAGTTGCATGGCAATAAAACTCGAAATGACTATGGAAATGCCATAATAGGTAGGTATGATGGTTGTTTTGAGGAAGATATAAGGAGGTTTATGTATGATAGAGCGTATCGTATCACGGGGTTTGGATGCATCGGCGATGTTTGCACCAACTCTCAAGGTGAGAAAGGGCAATGCATGGTACCATAGAAGCTAGCAAATTGCGGAAGGGTAAGAGTGTGTATAATCCATAGACACATTAGTCATAAAGAACTCATATGCTTATTGCAAAAGTTTAATAGCCCTCGAAGCAAAGTACTACTACGCATGCTCCTAGGGAAGGGTTTGTAGGAGTTAACCATCGCACGATCCCGACCTCCACTTATAAGGAAGGCAATCAAAGAACACCCCATCCTTCAAACTTGCCACACAACATTCACCATACGTGCATGCTACGGGACTTGCCAACTTTAACACAAGTATTTCTCAATTTCATAATTACCCAACTAGCATGACTCTAAAACTACCACATTTATATCTCAAAATAATTATCAAGTATCAAATTTATCATAGTGTTTAATGCACTCCATATGAAAGTTTTTATTTTACCCAACTTGGATGCCCATCATATTAGGACTAATTTTATAACCAAAGCAAATTAACATGCTGTTCTAAAAGACTCTCAAAATAATATAAGTGAAGCATTAGAGATCAATAATTTCTACAAAATAAAACCACCACCATGCTCTAAAAAGGTATAAGTGAAGCAGTAGAGCAAAATTGTCTAGCTCAAAAGATATAAGTGAAGCACATAGAGTATTCTAATAAATTCTGATTCATGTGTGTCTCTCCAAAAGGTGTGTACAGCAAAGATGATTGTGATAAACTAAAAAGCAAAGACTCAAATCATACAAGACGCTCCAAGCAAAACACATATCATGTGGTGAATAAAAATATAGCCTCAAGTAAAGTTACCGATAGACGAAGACGAAAGAGGGGATGCCTTCCGGGGCATCCCCAAGCTTAGGCTTTTGGTTGTCCTTGAATTTTACCTTGGTGTGCCTTGTTCATCCCCAAGCTTAGGCTCTTGCCACTCCTTATTCCAAAATCCATCAAATCTTTACCCAAAACTTGAAAACTTCACAACACAAAACTCAACAGAAAATCTCATGACCTCCGTTAGTGCAAGAAAACAAACCACCACTTTAAGGTACTGTAATGAACTCATTCTTTATTTATATTGGTGTTAAACCTAATGTATTAAAACTTCTCTATGGTTCATACCCCCGATACTAGCCATAGATTCATCAAAATAAGCAAACAACACACGAAAAACAGAATCAGTCGAAAAACAGAACAGTGTGTAGAAATCTGTAACTCTCGAATTCTTCTAGAACCACAAAATTTCTACCAAATTAGGAAGTCCTAGGTAATTTGTTTATTAATCTTCTGAGAAAAGAATCAACTGAAAAGCACGTTTCTGTGATTTATGAAAACTAATATCGTGCATGCAAAAGTTTCTGTTTTTCAGCAAGATCAAATTAACTATCACCGTAGGTTATCCTAAAGGTTTTACTTGGCACAAACACTAATTAAAACACAAAACCACATATAACCAGAGGCTAGATGAATTATTTATTACTAAACATGAACAAAAAGTAAAGAACAAAAAAAATTGGGTTGCCTCCCAACAAGCGCTATCGTTTAACGCCCCTAGCTAGGCAAGGATAATTTCGAAGATGCTCACATGAAAGATAGTAATTGAAACACAAAGAGAGCATCATAAAACATGTGAAAACACATCTAATTCTAACATACTTCCTATGCATAGGCATCTTATAGGCAAACAAATTATCAAGACAAGCAAAAACCTCCATGTGCAAGGAAGAAGAAAGAAACAATACCAATCTCAACATAACGAGAGGTACTTTTGTAACATGAAGATTTCTACAACCATATTTTCCTCTCTCATAATAATTACACGTGGGATCATAAGCAAATTCAACAAAATAGCTATCACATAAAATATTTTCAACATGATCCACATGCATGCAAAGTTGACACTCTTCCGAAATAGTGGGATTAACATTAACTAAAGTCATGACCTCTCCAAACCCACTTTTATCAAAAATTTCACAAGATTGAACATTCTCCAAATATGTGGGATCTAATGTTGACACTCTTCCAAACCCACTTTCAATATTATTGCAAACACTATTATCAATCTCATATTCATCATGGGGCTTAAATAAAATTTCAAGATCATAAGAAGAATCACCCCAATCATGATCATTGCAACAAGCAATAGACATAGCAAAACTAGCATCCCCAAGCTTATGGTTTTTCATATTATTAGCACAATTTACATCAAGAGAATTTATAGTAAAATCATTGCAATCATGCTTTTTATTCAAGGAGCTATTGTGAATCTCTTCATAAATTTCTTCTTCACAATTTTCAGATTCACGAATTTCAAGCAAAACCTCATAAAGATAATCTAGTGCATTCAAATCACTAGAAATTGGTTCATCATAATTGGATCTCTTAAAAAGATTAGCAAGGGAATGAGGATCCATAAACTTTTAGCAAGCGAATATGCAAGCAAAAAGAAGGCACATGGTAACACAAGATCGAACGAAAGGAGGGCGAAGAAAAGGCAAAGGTTTTCGAAAATCGTTTTAGAAGTAGGGGAGAGGAAAACGAGAGGCAAATGGCAAATAATGTAATGCGAGTGATAAGAGTTTGTGATGGGTACTTGGTATATCTTGACTTGTGCGTAGATCTTTCCGGCAACGATGCCAGAAATCGGTGAGTTGTCGAGAGATCAAATCTTGACTTGACTTGGCATAAGCCTCCCCGGCAACGGCGCCAGAAATCCTTCTTGCTACCTCTTTAGCATGTGTTGGTTTTCCCTTCAAGAGGAAATGATGATGCAACAAAGTAGCTTAAGTATTTCCCTCAGTTTTTGAGAACCAAGGTATCAATCCAGTAGGAGGTTACACGCAAGTCGCCTTGTACCTACACAAACAAATAAGAACCTTGCAACCAATGCGATAAAGGGGTTGTCAATCCCTTCACGGCCACTTGCAAAATTGAGATATGATAGAGATAATAAGATAAATAATTTTGGTATTTTTGTTGTATCGATTGAAAAGTAAAGATTGCAAAATAGTAAACGAGATGCAATGTAAATAAAAGATATATATACGATGGAAAAGAGACACGGGAGCCATATGTTTCACTAGTGGCTTCTCTAAAGATAGCATATCTTACGGTGGGTGAACAAATTACTACCGAGCAATTGATAGAAAAGCGCATAGTTATGAGAATATCTAGGCATGATCATGTATATAGGCATCATGTCCGTGACAAGTAGATCGAAATGATTCTGCATCTACTACTATTACTCCACACATCGACCACTATCCAGCATGCATCTAGAGCACTAAGTTCATAAGAATAGAGTAACGCATTAAGCAAGATGACATGATGCAGAGGAATAAACTCAAGAAATATGATATAAACCCCATATTTTTATCCTCGATGGAAACAATACAATACGTGCCTTGCTGCCCCTGCTGTCACTGGGAAAGGACACCGCAAGATTGAACCCAAAGCTAAGCACTTCTCCCATTGCAAGAAATATCAATCTAGTAGGCCAAACCAAATTGATAATTTGAAGATACTTGCAAAGATATAAAATCATACATATAAGAATTTAGAGAAGAATCAAATATTGTTCATTGATAATCTTGATCATAAACCCACAATTCACTGGATCTCGGCAAACACACCGCAAAAAGTATTACATCGAATAGATCTCCAAGAAGATCGAGGAGAACTTTGTATTGAGAATCAAAGAGAGAGAAGAAGCCATCTAGCTAATAAGTATGGACCCGAAGGTGTGTGGTAAACTACTCACACATCATCAGAGAGGCTATGGTGTTGATGTAGAAGCCCTCCATGATCGATTCCCCCTCCGGCGGAGCGCCGGAAAAGGCCCCAAGATGGGATCTCACGGGTACAGAAGGTTGCGGCGGTGGAAATAGGGTTTCGTGGTGCTCCTGGATGTTTTCAGGGTATATGAGTATATATATGTGAAAGAAGTAGGTCGGTGGAGCCACGAGAGGCCCACGAGGGTGGGGGGCGTGCCTACCCCCCTGGGCGTGCCCTCCTACCTCGTGGCCACCTTGTTGCTTCCTTGACGTCCACTCCAAGTCTCCTGGATTGCGTTTGTTCCAAAAGATTCTCTCGAAGGTTTCATTCCGTTTGTATTCCGTTTGATATTCCTTTTCTGTGAAACACTGAAATAGGCAAAAAACAACAATTTGCACTGGGCCTCCAGTTAATAGGTTAGTCCCAAAAATAATATAAAAGTGCATAATAAAGCCCATAAAACATCCAGAACAGATAATATAATAGCATGGAACAATAAAAAATTGTAGATATGTTGGAGACGTATCATGTCACTCCGAAGCTTATGGAGGACATCATGCAAGAGATAGAACTTCTCACAAGGTATTGCAATCTAGGTTTTATTGGCCTACTCTCTTCAAGGATGCATGTAAGTTTGTTTTATCTTGTGATGAATGTCAAAGAATAGGTAATATCGGTAAGCATCAAGAAATGTCTATGAATTATTCACTTGCTGTTGAACCATTTGATGTTTGGGGATTTGATTTCATGGGACCTTTTCCTTCCTCTAATGGGTATACTGTTTTTTTTGTTCCTGTTGATTATGTTACTAAGTGGGTAGAAGTTATTCCAACTAGTAGTGCTGATCACAACACCTCTATTAAGATGTTTAAGGAAGTTATTTTCCCAATGTTTGGAGTCCCTATATATTTAATGACCGATGGTGGTTCACACTTTAGCCGTGGTGCTTTCCGTAAAATGCTTGCCAAGTATGATATTAACCATAGAATTTGTATCACCCTATCATCCTCAGTCTAGTGGTCAGGTTGAACTTAGCAATAGGAAATAAAATGAATTCTACAAAAGACTGTCAATAGGTCCCCGAAGAATTGGTCTAAGAAATTAGATGATGCACTTTGGGCTTATAGATCACAACACGGCGTGCCTGGCTTGCCAGGCGCTCCCAGGTGAGTTGTGCCCACCTCGGGTACCTTCCGAACTCTGTTTTTATTCCGTTTCCTTCTTTCCGAAGATAAAAAATCTTTATATACCCCCCGAACCTATTGGCCTCCGTATCGCCGAGAAATCTTCTGTTTTTTCTTTTCTTGCTGCTTTCTGACAGATCTAATTGACCATGGCTGCTTCAAGCTCCTCCAAGGACAAGTTCTTCGAGAACGTATTGAACCCATATTTGCGGGAGGTGATGCAGCACCCTCAAGCTATCCAGATGTGTGAGGGGGTGCTCCACATCCGCGATGTGCAAGGCCCCAAGGGGACTGGATCCGTGGAGGCTAGGCTTGAAGCTATGGAGCAGGAAGTCTTCCGGTGCAAGGGGATGGTGGAACGTGGACTCAATGCCAATCACCTCATGATCGCGGACTGCACCCGTGATCTCAAGGTGGATGGCAAGTCCATGAAGGACATCGTCTTCTCCTTCAATGAGCAAATCAACTTCCTCCAGAGCCAGATCTAGGACCTTCAAAACAAAGTCTTTGAATATGAGGCAAGGTTTAAAGGTATGAGTTCGGCCTCCTTTTATAATGACCTGAGAAACTCACTCCTCCTCTTATAATGGTGAGCCCCTGCCATGGAAACCCGAGGACAAGATCGCCACCACTTCATCACCACCACCTCCTTCACCACCCAAAGAAAATGTATTATCAGGTATGCGGACTCCCCTTGGCTTGTGGCAAGCTTGGGGGAGGTGCCCCAGTATTGTATCACCTCCACTATCTTTTGCCTTTATTTACCTTAGTTCGATCCATAGTTATCTTTTTTCTTTAGATGAATAAACGTTTAGTTCAATCCTTTCTTTTTGAAAGTTTGCTTGGTGATATATCCTTGTAATAAAGTTTAGTTTGAGTTTTGCTTTCTTTACTTTCATGTTTCAATAAAAAGAAAGGAAACAAATAAAAAGCATCATATGCTAATATTATGGTAAGTAATGACACCACATAAGCAAAAGTATAAGTAGAAAATTTTATTGGAGATTGACAAACATATCATTGGTCAATGATGCAATTCATGAAAGAATTAATAAGGGAAGAGAAGATTCATATGCAAATACACTATCTTGGAAATCTTTTGTGATTGTGAGCCCCATCAAAATATTATATGCCAAAATTGTTGACGTTGGACAAGGAAGACAACATAATGATTTATGTTTGTTCACATTCATACAGAAGTTATATTGATATGGATCCTTCAACATGTGGTGATTGCCCCCTATCTTTGCTAGCCAAAAAAATCCTCACCAAGTAGAGATACTACTTGTGCATCCAAAAACCCTTAAACCCAAATCTTATTTTCAAGATTCCACCATACCTACCTAAGGACTGAGTAAGATCCTTCAAGTAAGTTGTCATCGGTGCAATAAGGCAATAAAAAATTGCTTCTAAAAGTGTTAGATCATTTAGTGTAAGAGGAAATTGAGCGGTGTACGAACTTGTGATGGCAAAGAATAAAAGCGACAGACTGCATAATAAAGGTTGCTATCACAAGGGGCAATATAATGTGACGTTCTTTTGCACTAAGGGATTGAGCATACAACCAAAAAGCGCATGACAACCTCTGCTCCCCTCTGCGAAGGGCCTATGTTTTACTTTTATGTATTTACTTTCATGCAAGAGTCAAAGTTTTCTCTCTATTCTTTTTTTTCTCTTTTGGCAAGCATCATGTGGAGGAAAGATCTAGGCACATATATCCAGTTGGATATGAGTAGCATGAGTTATTATTGTTGACATCACCCTCAAGGTGAGTATGTTGGGAGGCAAAACTATAAGCCCATATCTTTCTATGTGTCTGGTTGAAACGTTTTGATCATGTGTATGCGGTGAGTGTTAGCAATCATAGAAGACTATATGATGGTTGAGTATGTGGACTTGCCAAAAAAGGCTCCGACACGTGACCCTTCGTGAAAAGATGATGATGAATTTTAGTTGCAAAGTTGACTAAGAACATAGTTTGTTGGTTTTCAATAGAGTTTATGCTTTATACTTCGATGTTGTGATGAATTGTTACTTGTTCATGAGAAGTCTATAATAAAAGTTCTATGATAAAAGTTTTATGTTAAAGTTTGTTGCTGTTATAATAATTTACATGATGCTTCTATGTCCGTATTTTGTTTTTATCGACACCTCTCTCTCTAAGCATATGGACATGTTTTTCGATTTCGGTTTCGCTCAAGCCAGATCTAAGCTTGGGGGAGTTGATACATCCATTTTGTATCATGTTTACCTACTATTATTTATACTGTTGTTATGCATAATATTGCTTTTTGGAGTAATTCTAATGCTTTTTCTCTCATAATATGCAAGGTTCACAAAACAGGGAGAATTCTGGCAGCTGGAAATCTGGACCTGAAAAAGCTATGGCAGACCACCTATTCTGCACAATTCCAAATGAGCTGAAACTTCAAGAGGAATTTTTATGGAATAAATAAGAAATAATGGAGCGAATAACTACCAAAGGGGGCCACCTGGTGAGCACAAGACACCAGGGTGCGCCCTGGTGGGTTGTGCTCAGCCCAGCCTACCTCCGGTGCCCCTCTTCTGGTATTTAAGTCATTTTGACCTAGAGAAAAAATTAAGGGGAGAACTTTCGGGATGAAGCACCATCATCTCGAGGCGGAACTTGGGCAGGAGCACTTTTGCCCTTGGTCGGAGCGATTCCGCCGGGGGAACTTCCCTCCCGGAGGGGGAAATCATCGCCATCATCATCACCAACAACTCTCCCATCTTGGGGAGGGCAATCTCCATCAACATCTTGAACATCACCATCTCCTCTCAAACCCTAGTTCATCTCTTGTGTTCAATCTTTGTACCAGAACTATAGATTGGTGCTTGTGGGTGACTAGTAGTGTTGATTACATCTTGTAGTTGATTACTATTTGGTTTATTTGGTGGAAGATTATATGTTCAGATCCATTATGCTATTTAATACCCCTCTGATCTTGAGAATGATTATCATTTGTGAGTAGTTACTTTTGTTCTTGAGGTCACGGGAGAAATCTTGTTGCAAGTAATCATGTGAACTTGATATGTTTTTGATATTTTGATAATATGTATGTTGTGATTCCCTTAGTGGTCTCATGTGAGCGTCGACTACGTGACACTTCACCATACTTGGGCCTAAGGGAATGCATAGTGGAGTAGTTATTAGATGATGGGTTGCGAGAGTGACAGAAGCTTAAACCCTAGTTTACGCGCTATTCCATAAGGGGATGATTTGGATCCAAAAGTTTAATGCTATGGTTAGAATTTATCATTAATACTTTTCTCGTAGTTGTGGATGCTTGTGAGGGGTTAATAATAAGTAGGGGGTTTGTTCAAGCAAGAGAAGCACCTAAGCACCGGTCCACCCACATATCAAATTATCAAAGTAGCGAACACAAATCAAACCAACATGATGAAAGTGACTAGATGAATTCACGTGTACCCTCAAGAACACTTTTCTTATCATAAGAGACCATTTTGGGTTGTCCTTTGCCTCAAAAGGATTGGCATACCTTGCTGCAGTTCTGTTATCGTTACCGTTACTTGCTCGTTATAAATTATCTTGTTATCAAACTACTCGTTACTTATATTGTCAGTGCTTGCAAACATTACCTTGGTGAAAACCGCTTGTCATTTCCTTCTGCTCCTCGTTGGGTTTGACACTCTTACTTACCGAAAGGACTAAAATTGATCCCCTATACTTGTGGGTCATCACTCGGCCGGCGAGCTAGCGCCGGCGGAGGCGGGAGGAACTCAGAGGGAAAAGGAATGGCGAGGGCCTTGCCCTTCGACTTGCTGCTGCCGGCCGGAGAAGAGCCCCATCTAGCTTCGCTGGGATGGCTAGGGTTTGCCGCCGATGGGGGAGCAGAGTGTGGCTAGATGGGGATGGGGGCTGGCTGGAAGCAAATGAGAATGGCCCTGCCGCACTGTTGACTTAAAAAAGTACGACCGCTGATAACCCACAAGTATAGGGGATCGTCTGTAGCATTCTTTGATAAATAAGAGTGTCGAACCCAACGAGGAGCTAAAGGTAGAACAAATATTCCCTCAAGTTCTATCGACCACCGATACAACTCTACGCACACTTGATGTTTGCTTTACCTAGAACAAGTATGAAACTATTTTGCAAGAATAAAACTATGAGTACTTTGCGAGAATAAAACTACGAATAATAAGCAAGGAAATAAAAGTGGATAGCTTTTGTCAACAAGAAAGTCATTTGTCCCTAGGCAATCGATAACAAGTACTGATAATCATTCTTGCAATTCTATATGAGGGAGAGGCATGAGCTAACATAGTTTCTCTACTTGGATCATATGCACTTATGATTGGAACTCTAGGAAGCATCCGCAACTACTAAAGATCATTAAGGTCGTGAAACCCAGCCATAGCATTAAGCATCAAGTCCTCTTTATCCCATATGCAACAACCCACCTACTCGGGTTTAAGCTTCTGTCACTCTCGCAACCCACCATAAGCGAATCATGAACGTATTGCAACACCCTACAGCGGGGGGCCCTCACGTTTGCGCGAGACGAAGGGCACTGTAGGACAGCAACATAAATAAAATATACAATCATACCAACCAAGATAACGATTAACCCACGGGACAAAACGGATCTACTCAAACATCATAGGATAGCCACATATCATTGTGAAATAATATACGGAGTTGAGCACCATGTTTAAGTAGAGACTACATCAAGGAGAAGGGGTGTTACACCGCTGCATAGAGGGGGGGAAAGTTAGTGTTGACGGTAGCAAGATTGTTGATGTAGATCGCTGTCACGATCCTAGCCCCGTCGGCGTTCCGGCGCCACCAGGAGAGAGGGGGAGAGAGCCACCCCTCCTTCTTCTTCTTCCTTGGCCTCTCCCTAGATGGGAGGAGAGTTCCCCCTCTTTTCCATGGCCTCCATGGCTGCGGAGGGGCAGGAGCCCCTCCAAGATTGGGTCTCCCTCTCTGTTCTCTTCTGTTTCGCGTCCCCCAGATCTGGCCCTTCACGGTTTCTTAAATTTTCGGAGATCCGTAACTCCGATTGCGCTGAAATTTTTACACGATTTTTTTCCATAAACTATATTTCTTGCACCACAAGAAGGGCTCCAACGATGTTCGAGGAGGGCACAAGACACCAGGACGCGCCTGGGGCCCGTGGCGCGCTCTGGTGGGTTGTGGGCTCTGTGGGCCCCCGTTTGCATTGATTCCACCTCCCAAAAATCACATAAATTCCAAAATAATTCTCCGTAAATTTTTATCACGTTTGAACTTTATTTGATATGGATTTTCTATTATACAAAATGATGCAAAAACATGAATTGGCACTAGGCACTGGATCAATAGGTTAGTCTAATAAATCATATAAAAGGTTGCCAAAAATATGTGAAAGTTGTATAATATTGGCATGAAACAATCAAAAGTTATACGACGGAGACGTATCAATCGCCGCCGCTGACGCATGGGCCCATGGTCATAAATTAAGCTGAACAGGCTGACCGCAGGCAGTTGGACGATCGCCGGGTGGGGCCGCAGCGGACACCGAGAAGGCGGGCGTGGCGTCCGTTCCGCGTCCGCGCTGACACATTTGGGGCGCAAATTTGGACCGCAAATGCTTCAGCGCGGACGTGAAGCGGACTCGATTTGGGTTTGGGTCGGCGCGTTGGGCCTCCTCTTTCGTTCGCGCGGACCCAGACGGACGGCGGCAGACGAAATGGGTCGCCCCATTGGAGTTGCTCTCATGCTTGGCTTTTGGCTAGACGACACGCCAGTGTACACTCACATCAATCAACATTTCAGGTGCGGTGTTGCTCATCCTGTACTCCACATCGTCAAGTTAGCATAATGGCGTGTTTTAGGACTTGGATGTAATTTTTATTTTTTCTGGTGTTCATTGTACTATAATGATTGAAGATGAATAAATCAGAAGATTTTCCGTTAAAAAAATAATGACGCCGATTTAGGCTAACTCCAACGACTAGATCCCAAACGGACGCGGACATTTTTCCATTTGCATCGCGAGAGGGGGGGGGGGGGGGGGGGGGCATCCGAGGGGCAGACGGTTGTTCGGTGCATCTACACCCAACGTGCATGAGTGGGCGGGATGTTGGGCGGGTGGCAGCAGGGGTGGCGACGGAGAAGGACGAGCTAGAGTTAGCACTGGGCGGGCGCGTCGACTCGTTGAACACAATGGAGGCGGAGTCCAGGGAGCCCCTCGGTATGGGCAACTCTTATATTGCCCTTCCTTGGCCACGGCGGGGACCGAACCGGCAACTCTTGCGTCTCCGGTCACCTCTCAAGCACAGTGGCACGCTGCACTCCCCAGTCCGTGTCGTCATCGATGTCGTCGTTGGGCGGTAACGAGTCGCCCTCGTCGGCCAAGCCGGTGCTTCTATACGGGGATCGACCTCGACCTCTGGGTCATCGAGGCATGGCTGCTGCCCAACATGGACAGTTTCTCCGAGCTTTGGACGTCAGTGTCGACCTTACCACATAAGCACAACGCCCAGATAGAGGTGTAGAGCAAGGAGGTCGCCGCCCTGGTGAAAAAGATCGCCTACATCCACGCCAACCTCTCCAAGTTGTCGTAGCTGAGCCTGTTCCCCGAGGCTGACACACTGTTCACCACGCTCCTCGCCCCGTGTGTTACGTTGAGCCCCGCTATCGACATGGTCGTGCTGGGGCCCGAGCCTGCGAGGATGAGGGGCGGCCTCATCCGCCTCTGCACCGACATCGAGGCGCGCCTCGAAGCCGCCACACGGACATGCTCATCGCCCTCGGCGGTGACCCGCTAAACCACTTGGGGCGCATCTTCCCGTTCCACGACAGCTACGCCCGCCTTAGAGAGCTGGAGTACACAATCCTATCTCGGCAACCGGCCAGACTACCAAGCCATGCCCGCGCTCATGTTCCTCAGGCCAGGACGGTGATGGCGGTGGCGGGATGTGATGCGACAACGTGCGCGGGGACGAGATGCGGCGACGTGTGCAACGGCAGCCTGCTCGATGGCGCCTGCAGCGGGGACCCAGACGAGAGGGTGTGGTCGCTGTTTTGTGGACCCAGGGCGGACATGGGCGGACACATCGGGCGACGAGAGCGTTTACTTTTGCCCGTTTCGGACGCATTTGTGGCTTAAATTTTCTCCAGATTTAGGGTTGGGTCAGTCAATAAACGGACGCCAGTGCAAGTTGTCCATTTGGGTATGTCGGTTGGGCCAAGTTTTGCCACAAGTTTATGAAGTCGGACGATTTGAGGTCATGCGTTGGAGTTGGCGTAATGTTTGATTTGTCCAGTTGTGTTCATTTGTGTCAGAAACCGAACAACAACGTCCGAAAGCGACCGTCCGGTCATCAGTTTGCCCAACCGTCTGCCGCATTTAAGACTTGTCTCCACATTTTAGACTTTTAAATTTCGACCCAAAATAACATTGCAAATAACTAAAACAATATATATTACATTAAAACTTAAACGTCCACAAAGTCTCACGGCCACACATTCAAACTAAACTTGAAACTAAAAAAACTAGACCGCCGTCGTTGCCATGGTCGTCTTTAGTCGTCGCCCTCCTGCCCTCCTCTTCCATGGTGAGGCTAATATAGGGCGGTGGCTGCCATAGGAAAGCATCCCCTTGTGGGTCCATGGACCATTGTTAAGGATGAACCGGGGATCCCCCTAGCGCTCAAACTCGAGGTGGAACCGGTTGTTCTGGAGGCAGGTGTCGCTGAGGCGCCCCATCAGTCCCCACATGTTTTTGAGCTCATGGAAGAGTCCTCCGATGCAAAAGATCTACACCGAGAAGAGCAAGCTGACGAAGATCCACCTTGAGCGCATGGTCGCCCTCTGCCTAGCCAGGTTCAACTCCGCCCCATTCGACCTCTGCATATCCATGTTAACGTGGAACACAGGGGCAACCGTATGGTCATTCTCACCATACCTTACTTCCTGTGCTCCGTTTACCCCCCCCCCCCCCCCCCGACCAACAAGGGTGCTTAACATGTCACCGTGCTCCCTTGGGGCGTGTTTGGTTCCAGTTTGGAACAGTAGTCGCATTGCATACCCTTCTCAACCCAGCCTGGTTGAGGAAAAATAGGTCCTAATACGCCATATGCAACTTGTTTGGGTGCCTGCATCCCTAGTCCCTACATTAGGTAATACCCAACTGCACTTTGTTTGGTTGGCTGCATTGGCCCTAGCGGCACATGAACATGGCGTTTGGTTGCATACGGCGTACATGTTGTGCTTACCTTGTACCCTAGTTGGTGAGCTTACCCACAAAGATCACACCTAGCACACCAATGCCATAACACAGCAATGGTGACGAACTGGGCGAAGATGTGAAGTTCTTCAGCTTCAGGCCAAACTGACGATCCACCTTAGCAGCTTCCACTTTGACAGCTCCAACCTTGGCACTGTCGACACTGCTGCCTCCGTGCTTTCGCACCCAGGCGGAGTAAGCTTGTTCTGCTGCCTACCTAGTCTTGAACCATCTATAGTTGCTATTGCTATACGATGCCACTTGTGCATTGGCTTCTTCCCATGAACTATAAACCCCTGGAACCTCACCGATGAACACGTCATACCACTTGCCCTAGCAATGCACAAGAGCAAGAGTTGAAGCAGCAAATCAATGGAGCACAAGTAGCAAGCAAAGTAACACAAAAACAACAATGGGGCAGAAGAGAAGTAAAGCATGCATGATCATACGGCATAGCAAGTTCACCTTCTTGAAGCCCTTGTCAGTCCTAACTCCACTAGAGATGAGCTCACACATCTTGTTCAGCACGAACGTGGACATGAACGGCTGCCACTTCATATTGTTGGACCTACCATCCTTCTTTGCCTTTGCTGCTGCTAGCTTGATTGCAGCGGCAGCAGCAGCAGCAGCAGCATCAGGAGTTGGCTCAACGAGCACTACTGGCACATAGAGGGAATCAGACTCGAACACCTCTGAATCAGGTGCCATCTCGGACATAGGATGCGAGTCCTCGACAAACGATGGAGAAAACTGGCTGTCAGACACGACAAGGGCCTGACTAAGATCTTGCGTCTGCGTGGTCATGTCCTACAATCGTAGCACGCATTGACAGTGAGCATAGCACACAACATACCGGACAATCCATGAAAGCAGGAGCATACATGTACATGGTTCATCACTATCATAGCAAGCACATGCTTCATCACTATCATACTAAGCATACCAGACAATCTATGAGCAGGAACATACATCTACAACAAACAACATGCTACAAATGGACCACCAATAGCTACAAATCACAGATCTAAGCATGATTCAACACAAGCACAAGGTTCAACTTCAAACTCTACTACTAATCTAGCCTACCACATGCTTGAACATCTAGCCCTACCACAAATTGCAACCGCAGCATAGCAACCAACCATATCAACTCACAGATTAGACCACTAATCAACCATGCATCTAGATCAAACCCTAGCTGCAGCTCAGATCTAGCTAGAAGGAACAGAGAGAAAGGGGGATTGAACTCACAGAGGCCATGGCTGCAGCTTGAGGATGAGGGGGGACGGTGGTGGAAGATGAACGCTGGCCGGGGAAGGAGCTCCGACGCCGTCGACCGCCGGCCGATGAAGATGCGCCGCTTACCTGCTCGTCGGTGCCGATGCGCGTTGGCGGGAAAGTGCGAATGGAGGAAGAATGGTGGCGGGAGTTGGGGCGGTGAGGGAGGGGCTAAATAGGGGTGGAGCGGCGGGAGGTGATCCGAAATCCTCCCGCCGATTTTTTGGCGACGCCGGCGAGCTCGCGCCATCTCCCCTGCTTGCACGAGGGGAGAAGCACGTTTCCCTCCCCTGCCTCGCTTGAGCCAGGCTCGCGAGCTACTGCCGAATCGTGCATTTCCCCTGGGCCAGGCCTGGACATGCTTTAAGTTTCATGTGATGCGGGCCGCACAGTGAATGCAGTAAACCAAACGGGCCAAATTCTTCCCGCCCGGGCCAGGCTGGCTAATGCGGGCAACCAAACACACCCTTGAGGAACCGCAACACTCCAGTGCCTCGAGCCTAACCCGGAGTTGCTGTTGGAGTCCACTTCCTCAGGAGTATGCACTGACGCCTTGTCCTTGCCGTTGTCCTATTCAGCCATCGTAGACAAGGTCCTGGCGATTGTGGATGTGGGTGGGGAGAGTTGGTAAGGTTTTAACACCGCTCGGAGCAGGTTATTTATACACCTGAATTTTTGCTTAAGACTTGGCGTCTTCATCCTAGAGTAAGGTAGGGGCTACTTCTTGAGCTTGCATTGATTTTCTCTTGAAGAGGAAAGGGTGATGCATTAAAGTAGAGATAACTATTTTCCTTAGTTAAGAACCAAGGTATCAATCCAGTAGGAGGCACAAGCAAGTCCCCAATATATGCACCTGCACAAACTAACAAACACTTGCACACCACATGAAAAAGGGGTTGTCAATCCCTTCATGGTCACGAACAAGAGTGAGATCTAACAGAGGTACGTTTAAAATATAAATAAAAGAGCAAACTAAAGTAAATATAAATAAAGTGCAGCAAGGTATTTTTGGGTTTTTTGGTTTATAGATCTGAAAATATATGATGGAAAATAGACCCGGGAGCCATAGGTTTCACTAGAGGCTTCTCTCTTGAAAGAAAACTTATGGTGGGTAAATGAATTACTGTTGAGCAATTGATGTGCATAATTATGACGATATCTAAGGCAATGATCATGAATATAGGCATCACGCCCGTGACAAGTAGACCGACTCCTGCCTGCATCTACTACTATTACTCCACACATCGACCGACTCCAACGCTCGGCGTGGGCTTTCTTCTGCACCCCAGTCAGCTGGGGAGGCGTGCGAAGACTCGCCCACCTCCAGCAAGAGCCCCGGGGCTGGAACTCCCTCGCCCGCTCCTGCGGCCCGAGGTGGGGCCTAACGCGGACTCGCCCCACTGTTTGAGGATGGTGCCCTCCCGCATGGCGCCCAGCTACCGACAAGGATCAGCAGGGGAGCCCTTGGCATGGCCCCTGCGCTTTGCAGATCGCCCTAGAAGAAGGATGCCGGGAATGCAGGCATGCGCCCCCCAGTGATGGCCTTGGCTCGGGTACAGGCACCACCTCACGCGCAACCGCCCGACTCGTGAGGCCCAAGGTCGGGACAGGGCCGGTGCCCTCCAAAGGTGGCGCTCAGGACGCACTCGCTCCCTCGATGGAAGGGGTCCTAGGGCAAAAGTCAGACGAAGACGCGATATGCAAGAGTCAAGAGGAAGGCAAGGTACTTACTCATCCACAGTGAAATACTTGGTCTTCTTCAGGGTCCTTGGGGCAGGATTGCAGAGGCTCCCGAGCTCTTTCCTCTTGCGGGATGCCCCGGGATCCAAAGAAGACGTGCTGGGGGCTGGCGTGTAGCCCTGCACGGCGGGGACATCAACTGCATCCACGGGCGGGACTCCTCCCCCGCCGCCCGTGGGGCTGGGAGCGGATGCCTCGGGGGCTTATGGTGGTGCCCGCTCCCACGTGACCACCTCGGGAGTGTGCACCTCGGGGCCTTCGTGCTGGGGAGTCACCAAGAGGGGGTTGTCATGAGGCCCCTCAGGGCCCTGACGGAGCGCTCCCCCCTCCGGGTGACCGTAAAGAGGGAACCCATCCGGAGGGAGCCCGGCGGGTTCTTCGCCGGTCAGGAGACGAAGCAGTACACACAGTGTACTGGACGGAAGGCGAGGATGCTGAAGCCTCATGTCATCCATGGGGCCGGTGAATGCCCACATCTGGTGGGAATGGCGTTGGAGTGGGGCGATGCGCCGCCGGGTGAACTCCCTCACCACCATCACCATCGTCACCCCCGCCTTCCTCAGGTTAGCCAACCTAGTCATGGCTTGGGCAAGCCGCGGGTCGACCAGCCTTGCGTGCCCCCACCCGGAGCTTGGCTTCGCGGGGGCAGACGGGATCAGGAGAAGGGGGTTGTACATGGTGGCGTCTACATGCACCCACTGCCTCCATAATCCCCTTGCGTATGGGCGGAGCGTGGAGTCGATGCCATGGCCTACGATCACCGCCACCGCCTAAAGTGACACGCACCCCGAGTGTTGATCGGCGTCGACCAACTGGAGTGAGAAAAGGTGGCAGAGCAGGCCCACAGACGGAGCAATGCCCATAAATGCCTCACACAAAAACGCGAAGGCGGAGAGGAGGACGATGGGTCCGGGATCCAGATGCAGCGCATTGATTTGGTACTGTGAGAGCACGACGTTGAAGAAATCAGAAAACGGTGGCAACAGGCCGGCAAAAAGGGCATGAAGATGAAGGGGGGTCTCGGTGGCCTTCATGTCGGACAAGGTCCGGGAGGCAGGCCAGATCTTCGTCGCCTTCCACTCGTTGGAATCAGCAGCGATGGCGTGTCGAACCTTATCCCGCCCCTCGTGGATGATCACCATGGACCGCCCAGAGATGGTCCCAGCCCTGACGAGGGTTCCACGAACAAAGGGGTCTTGCCTTTCTTCTTCCTGGGAGCCACGACAACAAGGTGGATTGGAGCTATCGCAGAATTCAGCAAGACGCGAGTTCGCGAGGAGGAGAAGAGGTAGAAGGCAAGTGCACATCAGGGCAATGATGGCTTGGGTGTGTGCACCAGGCAGTTGTCAAGTCGAGCAGTTGCCAAGGCAATGTGGGGGAGCGAAGGCATCCGCGTCCGGCCAAGCGCCACACGTCAGCCTGGCCTGCAGGCGATTGGGGCCCACAGCGCTTCGCCCATGCCCTTTGGCTTCGCCACGAAGCCAAGCCCGAGCACGCCTTGGGCCTGGGGGCTACTGTCAGCGTTCTGGAAACCAGGGTACCCAGACTTGCCTGCCTGCGACCCATGGCATGGCTCCTTCGACTGCCTGGTACGGCCCACCTCCAAGACCATCAAGACAAGACCCTCGCAAGGGGCCAAGCCTCGCGAGGTGGACGACACCAAGACCTCCGAAGGGAGCGGCCTCCCAGACAGCCTCCCGAGAAGCAGAGATTTCTATGCAGGTACCCAGCCTCATGAGGCTATGATGACACACGCCATGACGACGAAGGCAGGCGGGAGCCATCGGGCGCAGAAGAGGCAGTTTCCTCTTTGGTGCAAAGGAGGCAAGGACAGGCGTGGGTTCCAGAGGAATCTGGTAAAGGTTTCCATTTCGATGCAACAAGACCAGGACCGCCAGGACGGCAAGACGGATGTTTCATTGAGCCCACCGCTGCATCACGACCAGAAGCTTTGCAGGCAAAAACCACCTTTCGCCAGGATAAGATGTAATACTTGTCCCCTTTTAAATTGGCCAATGTGGGATCCCTTCCCGCCTAAGTTTTGGGGGAAGAGGACCGATGCCACTATAAATATAGGTTAGCCACTACCGTGGAAGGGCTCGACTCATTCCTCACCCCCAACCTCGCGAGGTTGTTCATCCCTTGTACTAGTTCATCTTCAGCCACTCGTGAGGCTAATCCACCACAAAGCAGGGGTAGGGTCTTACACCGCAAGGTGGCCCACACCTGGGTAAACTCCTGTGTTCATCTTCTTCCTTGCTCACACAAATGGGCTAGGCTGTGGGGCGACGAGCCAGTAGGCTGGATAGGTTGAGTTCTTCGCACATGCCCCAGAGTTCGAACCATTTTTGGGTCTGTGGAGCCTTGAATCCGACATGCGCGTGTACCGATGAGGACACAGGCCCTGCCGCCACCCACACACACATCACCATCACCATGCATGGAGAACGCAAAGCGAAGACGACCACATAGCTCAATCCGAGGTATCCCGCGGAGCAACCCGTGGGAGTAATTAACCGGGAGCCTTCTGAGGCTCCGGAAACCAAGAGATCACAAAATCGCCACAGTTAGCCTGGCCGGGCTAGTAGGGCATGGAGCTGGGCCGTTTCCAGGAATTTGGGGGCCTGGGTCGAAATACAAAATACAGCCTGATACTTCTCCAGCGTATATACTTTTCCAAACACTTTTTCCCTTGTTTTGGACTCTAACTTGCATGATTTGAATGAAACTAACCTGGACTAACATTGTTTTCGGCAGAATTGTCATGATGTTGTTTTATGTGTAGAAAAGAAAAGTTCTCGGAATGTGCTGAAAATCCACGGAGGCACTTTTTGGAAAATATAAAAATACTAGCGAAAGAATCAAGACCAGGGGGCCCACACCTTGTCCACGAGGGTGGGGGGCGCGCCCCCTCCCCCTGGGCGCGCCCCCCTATCTCGTGGGCCCCCTGGACCTCCACCAACCTCAACTCCAACTCCATATATTCACGTTCGGGGGAAAAATAGGAGAAAGTTTCATCGCATTTTACGATACGGAGCCGCCGCCAAGCCCTAATCTCTCTCGGGAGGGCTGATCTGGAGTCCGTTCGTGGCTCCGGAGAGGGGGATTCGTCGCCGTCGTCATCATCAACCATCCTCCATCACCAATTTCATGATGCTCACCGCCGTGCATGAGTAATTCCATCGTAGGCTTGCTGGACGGTGATGGGTTGGATGAGATTTACCATGTAATCAAGTTAGTTTTGTTAGGGTTTGATCCCTAGTATCCACTATGTTCTGAGATTGATATTGCTATGACTTTGCTATGCTTAATGTTTGTCAGTAGGGCCCGAGTGCCATGATTTCAGATCTGAACCTATTATGTTTTCATGAATATATGTGTGTTCTTGATCCTATCTTGCAAGTCTATAGTCACCTATTATGTGTTATGATCCGACAACCCCGAAGTGACAATAATCAGGATACTTCTCGGTGATGATCGTAGTTTGAGGAGTTCATGTATTCACTATGTGCTAATGCTTTGTTCCGGTTCTCTATTAAAAGGAGGCCTTAATATCCCTTACTTTCCTCTAGGACCCCGCTGCCACGAGAGGGTAGGACAAAAGATGTCATGCAAGTTCTTTTCCATAAGCACGTATGACTATTTACGGAATACATGCTTACATTACATTGATGAATTGGAGCTAGTTCTGTGTCACCCTATGTTATAGCTATTACATGAGGAATCGCATCCGGCATAATTATCCATCACCGATCCATTGCCTATGAGCTTTTCACATATTGTTCTTCGCTTATTTACTTTTTCGTTGCTAATGTTACAATCACTACAAAACCCAAAAATATTACTTTTGCTATCGTTACCTTTATTATCATACCACTTTTGCTACTAAATACTTTGCTGCAGATACTAAGTTATCCAGGTGTAGTTGAATTGACAACTCAACTGCTAATACTCAAGAATATTCTTTGGCTCCCCTTGTGTCGAATCAATAAATTTGGGTTGAATACTTTACCCTCGAAAGCTGTTGCGATCCCCTACACTTGTGGGTTATCAAGAATAATTTCTGGCGCCGTTGCCGGGGAGCATAGCTCTATTCTCTGAGTCACTTGGGATTTATATCTGTTGATCACTATGAAGAACTTGAAAGACGACAGAACTACGATTTATCCCTCAACTACGAGGAGAGGTAAGGAACTGCCATCTAGCTCTGCACTCGATTCTCCTTCTATTTTGAGTAAGCTTGCGACACCTAAACCTGCTACTGCTATGAATTCTGATATGTTGCATGTTATTGATGATGCCACTTCTGCTTTGCATGATACTTATGATGAAACTACTTCTGTGCGTGATACTACTTTTCCATTAGGTGAATTTCTTGATGGACAACTTGCTAGAGTTAGGGGAATGAAATTACACTACAAGAAATATGTCAACTAGTGACCTTCTGTCAGTGACCCTGGAAGATTTGGTCATAGATCTATGACCATTTAAGACCAATTGGTCAAAAGCTGTTCGGGGGGCTCCAAACCATATACCATTGCGACCATTTTGGTCAGAAAGGTCGTAATTTCCTTACACGAAATGGTCACAAAGCAAACAGTGCTAGTCCGATGCCTTATTTCTAGTTGTTAATGACCAATATAGATGGTCATAGCCTTGTAGATTGTGGTGGGTTGTGATGACTAGGCGCCATCTCATCAGTTTTGCCTATGTGTCATGTCCATGTGGTAGTTTTTGCCCTAGGTTGTGAAGCAACCTATATTTCTGTTATTCCAAAAATTCCCAAAAAAATCTCATAAATGTTTTGGATCATATCTTCATCAAATATACCAAAAACATTCCTTGCCTAGTTCAAAAATAATTTGAAAATATTCATTTTCCTATTCTGTTCAGAGCAGCACTTTGTGAAGGAAGTACCACTTTGGCATGTCCAAATGGTATCGATTTTCTACAGTGCTTTCCTATGCCCAAATAACCATCCTCCACCAAATGCCAGCTCAATCCATTCATTATTTTGAGCCCAGCTTCAACATTCGTATTTATGTCCAGTGTGGTACTTTGCAAATCAAGTACCACCTAGGCTCCTCCTTTTGAGGTGAAAATTTGTGAAGACGGTCTTCTTAGTAACTGATCATCCTCAGCCAAAACTCACGCCCATTAGCCATGTGCATTTCCCGTACCGCAAATCAAACACTTGGCTACTTATTCATGTTTGAGCATCGATCGGTCTCCTTGTGAGAATCTTATGTTGTGATTTTCTTCCTAGCACCTACCTGGGGAGTGCCCAACCCACTAGACATGCCTAGGCCACCCAGAACACATGGCAACGCCACGGTCACACCGTGACCACGCGGCGGGCATGCGAGCTTACGTGCTCTAGAGTTGGGGCCCTCGGCCACCGTCCAAACCTCGATGTCTCGCCATCAAACCATGTATTTCTGATTAAATAGATACTTATTTACCTATAAATGATTTTTGGAAAAAATAAAGAGCAAACTATGAGGTAGCTGCAGTTCAAATTTGACCCACTTCCAGCTGAATCGACGGGAATTTGTCTTTTTCAGCAGAGGTGGATCAAAAATTTTGAAACCCAACCATTTTGGCAATTGTTCATTAAATATGGCCTAGTATTTTATAAAATTGATTAGGTCCAATTTTGCAACTCGGAAAATGGAAAATGAATTTTCCATGCAAAGAAAATGAAAACTCCCTTAGACAACATTGTTTGGAATTCCAAGATGCACCCTTGTGCACAATATGAGATCATTTTGAACAAACTATGCCATGAATGTGGCCATAAGATTGATCATTTGGCTTGGAAGCCATGAATCTTCGCGCATGATAGCTCATTTCTGAGAACACTTTTTTAAAATAATTACCGTATTACAAGTTTATTATTTTTCCTGGAAACTTGGTCACATATAATGACACAATGCGAATGTTTTCCAATTTTTTGATTTTTTTTGAATTTTTTATGCCCGTTTCAAAATGCGGTCAAAATGACGGGCTTGACCGTTCCTATCTAGTGGGTGAATCTTGGAATTTTTTTGGTGTTTCTCTAATTAAATAGATACTTATGTACCTAGAAATGATTTTTGGAAAAAAATAAAGAGCAAGCTATGAGGCAGCTGCAGTTCAAATTTGACCCGCTTCCAGCTGAATCAGCAGGAATTTGTCTTTTTCACCAGAGGTGGATCAAAACTTTAGACACCCAACCATTTGGTCAATTGTGAATCAAATATGGCCTAGTATTTTATAAAAATGATTTGGTCCAATTTTGCAACAAATATATGGTAGGTCCTTCACAAAAAAAACTCATTTCGGGCATTCGAAAAATGGAAAATGAATTTTCTATGCAAAGAAAATAAAAACTCCCTTAAGAAATATTGTTTGCCATTCCAATATGCACCCTTGTGCACAATATGAGATCATTTGAACAAACTATGCCATGAATGTGGCCATAAGATTGATCATTTGGCTTGAAAGTCATTGATCTCCACACGTGATAGCTCGTTTCTGAGAACACTTTTTTAAAATAATTGTCGTATTACAAGTTTGTTATTTTTCTTGGGAACTTGGCCACATATAATGACACAATGCAAAGGTTTCCCAATTTTTTATTTTTTATTTGAATTTTTTATGCCCGTTTCAAAATGCGGTCAAAACAACGGGCTTGACCATTCCTATCTAGTGGTTGAATCTTGGAATTTTTTTGGTGTGTCTCTGATTAAATAGATACTTATGTACCTAGAAATGATTTTTGGAAAAAATAAAGAGCAAACTACAAGGCAGCTGCAGTTCAAATTTGACCCGCTTCCACCTAAATCAGCAACAATTTGTCTTTATCACCAGAGGTGGATCAAAACTTTTTACACCCAACCATTTTGTCAATTGTGCATTAATCATGTCCTAGTATTTTGTAAAATTGATTTGGTCCATTTTTGCAACAATTATTTGGTAGTTCCTTCACAAAAAATCTCATTTCGGGCACTCGGAAAATGGAAAATGAATTTTCCGTGCAAAGAAAATGAAAACTCCCTTAGGCAACATTGTTTGGAATTCCAAGATGCACCCTTGTGCACAATATGAGATCATTTGAACAAACTATGCCATGAATGTGGCCATAAGATTGATCATTTGGCTTGAAAGCAATGAATCTTCATGCATGATAGCTCATTTCTGAGAACAATTTTTTAAAATAATTACCGTATTGCAAGTTTATTATTTTTCCTGGAAACTTGGTCACATATAATGACACAATGCAAAGGTTTTCCAATTTTTTATTTATTTTTTGAATTTTTTATGCCCGTTTCAAAATGCGGTCAAAACGGCGGGCATGACCGTTCCTAGCTAGTTGTTCAATCTTGGAGAACTTTTGATGTTTCTCTTATTAAATGGATACTTACGTACCTAGAAATGATTTTTGGAAAAAATAAAGAGCAAACTATGAGGCAGCTGCAGTTCAAATTTGACCCGCTTCCAGCTGAATCGGCGGAAAGTTGTCTTTTTCACCAGAGGTGGACCAAAACTTCTCACACCCAACAATTTGGTAAATTGTGGTTTAAATATGTCCTAGTATTTTAGAAAAATGATTTGGTACAATTTTTCAACAATTATTTGGTAGGCCCTTCACAAAAAAACTCATTTTGGGCACTCGAATAATGACTAAAAATAGCTACAAAGATAAAAAATTGCATGCAAACTGGCTATCATCCATAAAATATGCTCTAAATTGATAGAAAATTTTAGTTGTGCCATTTTGCAAAATATTTATGATAGTTGCTTCACAAAACCCTCCTAGTTTTAGTACTTAGAAACTATTCTAAATCATAATTTTTCTGAACCAATCAGAGCTCTTCATGCGGATCACCCCTTAGCCGATCTGGACCGTCCACATCCGACGGATCCAACATCTCTCAGGTCCCCTCTCAACCCAACCCAACCCAAACCCTAGCAGCCCCCCTCTCCTCGCTCGATCCAGATCTCACTCCCCTTGTCTCTCACATCACCGCCGCCACCCTCGTCTCCCCGATCCCATTCCCCCTTGTATTCCTCCCAAACCTTGCCGCCGGCGGCCTCTCCTCCTCCTCTCCACCGCAACCAGCCCATAGATTTCCTCCCACCTTTCCCCTCCTCCCCTTCTCCGGCCAAGAACCTCGCCGCCGCCTCCGCCCCCTTCTCGCCAGCCCGCCATGGCGATGTACCACCGTGCGGCCTCCGTGATCCGGCAGCGCGGGGCCCTGGCGCTGCTCCTGCTCCCGGCGCGGGCCATGGCGTCGCTCTTTGGCCACATCGAGCTGGCGCCAAAGGACCCCCCTCGGCGTCACCTAGGCCTTCCTCGCCGACCCCTCCTCCGACAAAGTCAACGTCGGCGTCGTACGTGCGCCCGTGGCTCCTCGACTTCGGACTGGGCGAGGGACATCACGGCGGAGGACACGGTTCAGCCCGAGCGCTCGTGCGGCATCAAGAGCTTCAGGATCAGGGACGCGAGCTGCCACGCCACGCGCGCCTGCAGGCTACGCGTCACGATCAGCCGCCTCAGAGCCTCGTGCGGCGGCGCATCGTCGCCGTTAACCGCGGCGCCAGGACAGCCCAAGGGGAGCGGGAGCGGGAGGATGTACGGCATCCTCGCCGTTCTCGGTGCTTCTCTGGCGCTTAGTGTGGTGTCTTGCATGCTGTGCTACCTCGTGGGTCAGAGCAGCGAGGCCGCTCCGTTCGGAGAGAACCAGGACAAGGTAATCGCCCCTGCTTCTCAATTCTCATGCATCTTTGTCGTGCAGGCGATCTTTGTCGATCAGTGATTTTGCCGCGAGGCTTACAGGGCATGTTTTTGCCAGCCCAATCACATCATATTTTCCCACTAGGAACAGATATAGACGATCAGTGCAGTGCCGATTTTCTGCTACACGCGCACTGGCCTGCAAGATAGTGTGCGAATGGTTTTGATAGAGCTGTCGGTCAGAAGTTTCTTTGACCATGCTGCTATCGCTGACCCTGATAACCGCTTTTTGATGCTCTGTTATATGATTTAAAGTGTCTGACCACTTCATGAGTATGCATAAATGCATCGTCCCTTGTTTACCAGGTTGCTGTATCGCTTTTCGTTCATCCTGACCTATGGTGTGTTGCTGTGTTCAGGAGGATCTTTGGTTGTCGGCCTTCCCCATTGGAACCGAGGTCTATGCACATACCTATCTACTGTTGCGCATTATTTTGACAACTATGTGTTATGCACTTCTGCTTGCTCTTATTGATTGTCTATATCTGTTCCTGCAGTGGGAAAACATTGACAAGATAAAGGAGTTCAACTGGAACTTTCAAAATTTAGAGGTATATATAGGACATGTGACTCTGTTGGGCTTCTAGTTGATATTATTGCTTCTTTACCGTAAGATTCATGGTTCATTGTTGGTGGGCAGAAAGCTCTAGAAGAAGGGGGGAGCTGTATGGGAAGACAATTTACTGCATAGTGGATCAAAGTACATTTGGTGTTCCTCTCCTCTGAAGCTTGCATACCTTAGAATCCCTTATCTGTGATTCTGTATCTAGTTTTTGTCTGAAGCTTGCATACCTTAGAATCCCTTATCCTCAAGTCATGTCTAGTGTGGCCTTTCCACCCCTTGATAGGTACCACTGATTTGGACTGGTGTTTTCCTGAAATTATATGCTAGTTTCATTTCATCACCTGAGTAGAAAGGCTTTCTTTTTGTAAGAGAGGTTCCCATACAACATCAGGTAGGGAGAGGTGACATTTTGGTAGGCCAGGATACAAGATACCAGAACTAGCAGTTCTCACCTTGCTTATGTTTTGTGATCTCAGCTTATCTAATAAAACTGGTAATTATAGGATACAAGATACCATAACTACATAACTGGGGTCATTTGAATTACTGTAGTTGTGCCGTCTGGCTAGTGGGCTAATATGGGAGCCACAGCATGGCATCATTCTGTAGGGAGAGGTGACATTTTGGTTGGCCAGGGCGTGTGCTTGTATTCAGGCTCAAAATGTGCCCCATTTACTTCACCTCTAGAATATCTCTTTGCTGTCTTTGTGGAATAGTAACATATGGATTGTCATACCTGCTTAAATCTTAGTCGCTACATGCTAGTAGGATATTATTTACCAATTCTGTCGTCTGCGATTAAAACAAATCCACGACAGAGTTGCAGCAAACAGATTTTACCAGTTCTACCTTCTATATCAAAACAAATCGACAACAGTTTTCCAATAACAGTAGCAGCAAACTGATTTTTATCAATTATATGTTCTGCGATTAAAACCAATTCTACCGAGGTAAACTGCGGATGCAGATGCGATTTTTATTAATTAGATCTTCTGCGATTAAAACCATATTGGGTAACAACTTGCTTCAACTGCAGATGCCTGTGATTAAAACTAAAGTTTCATTCATCTTATGGTATCTTGTTCTCTGTGATAACTCTTGACTTGCAAGATACAATGTTGATTTATTATATATATACCCGCACAACAAGTATATGGTGTTGTCTTATTCGGTCTGAACTTTGCATATGTTTATTCAGTTTACAACTAGGATTAGTTTCATGTGTTTATAAGAATTATTAATGCAAACCACTATGTTTGTGCATAGCAGGGACGGCTCAGATCTGACGTTTTTGGTGTCTTGCTGGTTTTCAGGGCGGGGGTGGTGCAGTGGCCGCATGAACATGCTCAGGGGCATCATCGGCGGGGCGCTCAGGAGACGGGCGAGGTGGATGCTTCCCACCTAGATGGTACACAACATGGGGGAGTCCATCTCCGACCGTCCCAAGCACGACCATGATAGACCTACAACGGCAGGTAGCATTTCCATCTCCATCTCCCTCCCCCTCTTCCTCGAAGTAGTAGCACATCATCAGGTAGTAGGACGGTGAATACATGTGTGCGGTAGCTTGTTCTGTAACTTGTTCAAATGATAAGAGAGGTTCCCATACAGCATCAGGTAGTAGTATCACATCATCAGCATCAGGTAGTAGCTTGTTCTGTAACTTGTGTCTCAGGTTGTTCAAATGTGCACATCATCAGGTTCCCATTGTGGTTACAACTGCAATGTGTGATCCTAGCTATAAAATATAAGGGGCAGTCTGAACATTCATTTATAACTCTAATCTAGCTTGAACAAGCAATTGATGGAGAACTGCCAGTTTCTTTTGTATGGCGTAATTGTTCAATGTCGTTGGATGATGATCTAACCATTTTTCTCATCACAAAGTATGCATCGACAATATAATTTGCAGCATTAGTTAGGTACTGTTGTAGTCTTTTTTAGACTGGTATGAGTAAAATGCGCGAGGCTGGTGACTAACCAGAAAAGTTCTTTGAGTTCCATACATTGAGTAAAACATTTCAATTTGTCATTGAAGTACTGTGATATATTAGCTATATATATCCGTGATACCATTTCTGTACTATGATAGTTTCTCATATTTTTGTATTATACTTGTATACATTATTCCTATTTGAAGTCATCAACTGAGCTGTTGTAAACATTCCTGCCATGTGCTGCTTCCTTTTTCATGCTTTGCTACTATAGATGATTTGCTTGAACTGAGATGATTGATGTATTTGTGCTTATAATTATGCTTCTATGTGATTGCTGCAGCATGACCCAACCAAATAAAAATTTTGTGCCTTGATCTAGCTCTAAAAGTGTGGTGTTACCTCTCTTTACAGGAGCTCTGGGCTGAAGAAATTTGAAGAAGCTTGAAGCCGGACAAAGTAAAGAGTAGCGAGTAATAATGTAGTGCTAGTTATGTTGTACAGTAGCCAGCATATCTAGTTGTATGAACTGTAATTTTGTATTTGTACAGTAGTCAGCATATTTGGTGCTAATATTGGCTATCATTTTACAGTTTCATATGTTCTCTTGCCATTTGAAATATTTTTCATTTGTTTATTGTCAAAGTGTGAGAAATGGAAAGATGACCCGTGGGACAAACGAAAAGGCCAAGGCCCAAAAAGTATATGGAATGTAAAAAGGTGAGGCCCAAAACAGTAATGGACTATAAAAGGGTTGAGGGCGAAAAAAATGGACTATAAAAGGCAATGGCCAAGAATAAAAAACATTGAATTGCTGGGCTAGGCCCATGTAGCTAGTAAAAAATAATAGGAAAAATATAAATAAAAAGGCTGCAATGTTGGGCTTGGTCCAAGAAGCTGACAACAAATTCATAGGAAAAAAATGTAAATGGGCTGAATTAATGGGCTCGGCCCATATAAACACCGAATTGGACCGGGCTGAATCTTATGCCACATCAGCTTGCCACGCTGGATGCCTACGTGGCCTGGGGAGGTTGCTAGTGACCAAAATGCCACAGTGGACATATTTTGGTCATAAACGTCTTTGACCATTCCAGAAGAAAGGTCGCTATAGTCAGTTTACGACCGCCAGCTTTTGACCTTCTCTTTTTTGTCACAAAAAGGTCGCAAATGAAAAACCATGAACTTTCAGTGACCAATAGTGGTGGTCACAAGTTGACATATTTCTTGTAGTGTTATTGAAGATGCTATTATTGATGATAGTGATGATGAAAATTCTCCCAATGATTATGAATTGCTTGTTGTTCCTGAGGGTTATGTTATGAATGAAGAAGCTGCTAGAGCTATCTTTGCTTGCAATGATAGATATGATCTTAAGAAATTATTAGCTAAATGGAAGCAGCAATCTCTTAATGCTAGAATGAAACCTGACCCTGCTTTTGCTACTTCACCTATCTGTGTTACTGATAAGGATTATGAATTCTCTGTTGATCCTGAGATTATTAGTTTGGTTGAATCTGATCCTTTTTATGGCCTTGAATCTGAAACTGTTATGGCACACATCTTACCAAGTTGAATGATATAGCTACCCTGTTTACTCATGATGATAAATCTCACTAATTTTATATCCTTAAGATATTTCCGTTCTCATTAAAGGGTGATGCTAAGACTTGGTATAATTCTCTTGCTCCTGGTTGTGTGCGTAGTCCCCAGGATATGATTTATTACTTCTCTGCTAAATATTTCCCTGCTCATAAGAAACAAGCTGCCTTGCGGGAAATATATAATTTTGTGCAAATCAAAGAAGAGAGTCTCCCACAAGCTTGGGGGAGGCTTCTCCGATTGCTTAATGCTTTGCCTGATCATCCTCTTAAAAAATGAAATACTTGATATCTTTTATAATGGACTAACCGATGCTTCCGAGGACCGCTTGGATAGTTGTGCTGGTTGTGTTTTCAGGAAAAGAACAGTTAACGAAGCTGAATTACTATTGAATAATATGTTCACTAATGAAAATAATTGGACTCTTCCTGAGCCAATTCCTGAGGCAATTCCTGAACGAATTAAGCCGACTCCTGAGCCTATTCCTAAACCCACTCCGAAGAAGAGAGGTGTTTTATTTCTCAGTCCTGAAGATATGCAAGAGGCAAAGAAATCAATGTAAGAAAAAGGTATAAAAGCTGAAGATGTTAAGAATTTACCACCTATTGAAGAAATACATGGTCTTAATATACCGCCTGTTGAAGAACCACATTGTCTTGATAACCCGACAGAGGTAGTAAAGGTAAATTCTCTCTATAGATATGATAAAGTTGGAATCCCCTCTACTAAATTTCATAGCCCATGCTTAGATGAATTTGATGACTTTATGGCTAGACAAGAAAGTTTTAACGCTTATGTTGGTAGAGAGTTAAAGAATAATGCTTTCAAGATAGGACGCATGAGCGATAATATGGCTAGAGTTAAAGGTGAACTTAAACTCATTAGCAAATATGCTTCTGTGGTTGCTACTCAAGTTGAGCAAGTACTTAAAGCTCAAAATGATTTGCTTGATGAATTAAATAATAAAAATGACTATGCTGTTAGAGTGGCTACGAGAACTGGTAGAAGGACTCGGGTACCTTTATATCCTGAAGGCCACCCTAAGAGAATCGAGCAAGATTCTCAAAGAAATAATCTAGAGGCACCTAGTTCTTCTAAAAATAAGAAAAAGAAAAACGATAGAACTTTGCATGCTTCTAGTGAACCTACTATAGACACACCTGAGAATCCCAATGATATTTCTATCTCTGGAACTGAAACACAATCAGGTGATGAACATGAACCTAGTGATAATGTTCATGTTGATGCTCAACCTAGCAAAAATAATGAAGTAGAGATTGAACCTGCTGTTGATCTTGATTACCCACAATCAAAGAATCAACATTATGATAAGAGAGATCTTGTTGCTAGGAAGCACGGTAGAGAAAGAGAACCATGGGTTCAGAAACCCATGCCCTTTCCTCCTAAACCATCCAAGTCAAAGGATGATGATGATTTTGAGTGCTTTGCTGAAATGATTAGACCTATCTTCTTATGTATGCGCTTAACTGATATGCTTAAAGTAAACCCTTATGCTAAATATATGAAAGATATCATTACAAACAAAAGAAAGATACCGGAAGCTGAAATTTCCACCATGCTCGCTAATTACACTTTTAAGGGTGAAATACCAAAGAAACTTGGTGATCCGGGAGTGCCAACTATACCATGCTCCATTAAAAGAAATTACGTTAAAACTGCTTTATGTGATCCTGGAGCCGGTGTTAGTGTTATGCCTCTCTCTTTATATCGTAGACTTGAATTGAATAAGTTGAGACCTACTGAAATATCTTTGCAAATGGCTGATAAATCAACTGCTATACCTGTCAGTATTTGTGAGGATGTGCCTGTTGTGATTGCAAATGTCACTATTTTAACGGACTTTGTTATTCTTGATATTCCCGAGGACGATAGTATGTCGATTATCCTTGGTAGACCTTTTCTGAATACTGCAGGGGCTGTTATTGATTGCAAAAAAGGCAATGTCACTTTTCATGTTAATGGTAATGAGCATACGGTACACTTTCTGAGGAAACAATCTCAAGTTCATAGCATCAATTCTATTGGAAAAGTTGCAACTATCATTATTGGTGGTTTTGAATTTCCTCTTCCTACTGTCAAGAAAAAGTATGATATTCTTATTGTTGGGGATTTTCATATCCCCATTGAGGTAAATTAGTGTTGTTCGAAATTTCTCCGGTTCCGTGTTATTCAGAATGAGTTTGTTAACAAGACTTGATCAACCTTGTTAGTGGATTCATTTTGATGATCACGAGATGGATGAAACTAGAAGGCACAACCTTCTGTACCCTCTTTTTACTTTCTGTTATTTAGAATAAATAACGCAAAAGTAATATTATCCGTCTGTTTTCTGAATTATTCGTGCATTAAAAAAATAGCCCAAAAATAAAAGTGCTCCAAATGCCCTGAATATTTGAGGATTTTAGGCACTGAAAACTGCAGGAGGGGCAAGCACCAGGCCACGAGAGTGGAGGGCGCGCCCACCCCACCTGGGCGCGCCCCCTGTCTCGTGGGCCCCTGGTGGGCCCCCTCCACTTATGCCAGCACCCACACACTTCATCTTCTACCCAAAAAAATCCCCATCCAGCTCAAGCACGAGTTCTAGCTCATTTTGCTGCGATTTTTGATCTCCTTGCTCAAAGCTCCATTCACAAAACTGCTTTGGGAGATTGTTGCTTGGTATGTGACTCCTCCATTGGCCCAATTAATTTTTGTTCTAGTTCTTTATTCATTGCAAAATTTTGCTGCATAGGTGACCATGTTCTTGAGCTTGCATGTTAAATTTATGAGGTCCCAAGCAATTCCAATGCATTATATAGGCTCTAGGCACTTGTAGGAGTAGTTGCTATCAATCTTGTTTAGTTTTATTCACTTTTATTTTGAAGTTACTAAAATTTCAGAATTTTTTTAGAAAAAGAATTATGCTTAGAAGAACGTACCAAGGTGGTTCCTCGATGAAGAAAGGACCTAGGATTGCCATACGTGAGCAAGATGTTGAATTGCCGAGGGACGCGGATGTACGAGTTTGTGAGTGGCCATCCGATAATTTTATGGTCGAAGCAAGCTTTAAGGAGGAATTTGACGCGTTTGTGCGTAATGCTGAGCTGGAGGACTTTTTACAAGATAAGTGTCCTCAGTACTATCAATTGACTGATTTCTTTGTGCGGAGGTTTAAATATAACTGTGCACGTAATTCTCCTAGTGTCATATTTGATATTTATGATACATCTTATACCATGGATTTAGAGGATTTCACAACTGCTTGCAAACTCCCGCAGTGGGGTAATATCAATGATCCTCACAAATCTGAATTTAGAGATTTCCTTGCTAGTATTACTGTGGGGGAATCTAGGGACATAGCACAAGCTACCATAGGGAGCATTCATTTTCCTGCTATACATTATTTTGCTCTCTTTATTGGTAGATGCTTTAACGGTAAAGGTGAAGCATGTCATATGTGTGTCCCTGATCTTTGTGTCCTCAAGAGTGTTGTGTCAGGTTATAAACGTTATAACTTGGGGGCAATAGTTGCACGTAGGTTGCAGAATAATAGTAGAAATGGAGATTTATTTGGAGGAATTTATGCAACCTGTGTGGCTAATTATCTTGGTATGACCCCACGAGAGGGAGATATGTTGATACCTCCTGTTTATTTGGATTATGAAGCTATGGTCAATCATCAATTTCTAAGGAGGAATGAACAATTCCTCCAATATCGACTAATCTATGACAGACGCAACGTCGTCCATGTTACTCTTCCTACTCCCTGCCTTTTTGATTATCAGGCAATCACCAGGGAGGAAGCAGCTGAACACGAGGGGAGAGCGGAGGCAGCTCGCTAACACGCCGCAGCTCAGGAGGCGGTTGCCGCTGCATCGCAGTACAACCCCAGTTTCACTTACGGATATCAGCCAGGCGGTCCTTGGTACTAGACCAACTTAGGCCAAAAGCCTAAGCTTGGGGGAGTATGTATTTCTCACTGACTTTACATTCATGTTCACACACTAGTCGTCGGTGCTCATAATCTTTCATTGTATTATCCATGCTAGTTTAAATTTATTTTTCTAGCTTTCTTCTTGTGTGTTTGATAAACCTTGAGAAAAACCAAAAAAAATAGTTAGTTTAAATTCCATGCTTGTAGTAGCATTTAAAATGAAAACCCAAAAAGATTTCTAGTTCTTCTTCTTACTTGTTGGGAGCTTTCTCGTGTAAATAGTTTCATTTTCTTTTCTTTCCTTTGGGGGTCGAGAAGACCATATTGAAAATGTTTAGTGGCTCCCAAATGCATGATTGTTTATTTAACTTAGAGCCCATATTACTTGTCTTGACTTTTGAGTTGAATGCTTGCAGATTCCAGCTTAGTCCAATGCATGTGCACTCTTATTATACACATCGTTTGGCCGTGCAAGTGAAAGGCAATAGTGACGATATATGATGGACTGATTGAGATGAGAAAAGCTGGTATGAACTCGACCTCTCTTGTTTTTGTAAATATGATGAGTTCATCGTTTCTGATTCAGCTTATTATGAAGTAAACATATTTGCAATGACATTTAGAGATTATAGTTGCTTGTGCCATGGTTGATTAGCTATGAGTTATAATAGTTTACCTTGCGTGCCAACATGCTATTAGAATGATTATAATGTGGTATGATGGGATGCTATCCTCCTTTGAATGAATTGAGTGACTCGACTTGGCACATGTTCACGCATGTAGTTGAAACAAATCAACATAGCCTTCATGATATTTATGTTCAAGGTAGATTATATCCTACTCATGCTTGTGCTCGGTGTGAATTAATTTTAATGCATGTTTATGACTATTGTCGCTCTCTCAGTTGGTCGCTTCCCAGTCTTTTGCTAGCCTTCACTTGTACTAAGCGGGAATACTGCTTGTGCATCCAAACTCCATAAACCCCAAAGTTGTTCCATATGAGTCCACCATACCTTCCTATATGCGGTATTTACCTGCCGTTCCAAGTAAATTTGTATGTGCCAAACTCCAAACCTTCAAATGAAATTCTGTTTTGTATGCTCGAGCAGCTCATGTTTCAACTAGGGCTGCCTATATCTTCCATGCTAGGTGGGTTATTCTCAAGAGGAGTGGACTCCGCTCCTTATTCACGAGAAAGGGCCGGTAACCGGGATGTCCAGTCACATGATCCAAAAAGATCAAAGCAAATCAAAATAATTAAACAAAACTCCCCCAGGGCTATTGTTAGTTGGAGGCACTCGTTGTTTCGAGCAAGCCATGGATTGATGCTTGTTGGTGGTTGGGGGAGTATAAACCTTTACCATTCTATTTGAGAATTGCTTATAATGCATGTAGTATGGAAGATACAGCCATCTCATAGTTGTTGCGTTGACAGCAAAAGTATGCCGCTCAAAATGTTATTCAATCTCTATTTTAAAATCGAGCTCTGCCATTTCTACAAATCCCTGTTTCCCTCTGCGAAGGGCCTATCTATTTACTTTTATGTTGAGTAATCACCCTTCTTATTAAAAAGCATCCGCTGGAGAGCACACTGTCATTTGCATTCATTATTATTGGTTTATATTGGGTATGACTTGACTTGATCTCTTTTCCATGAATTACAATGTTTAGTCAGTCCTTGATCTTTAAAGGTGCTCTGCATTTATGTTTTGCTGTCTCAGAAAGGGCTAGCAAGATACCATTTTGTTATATCATGTTATGATTGTTTTGAGAAAGTGTTGTCATCCGAGTTTTATTATTATGGCTCGCTAGCTGATTATGCTATTGATATGAGTAATTGTGAAACCTAAGTGTTATTGTGAGTATGGTTAGTTCATAATATTTGCTGAAACCTGAATGATGGCTTTGCATGTTTACAACAACAAGAGCAAACAGAGTTTGTAAAAGTTTTTCTTTATCACTTCCAGTTTATCAACTGAATTGCTTGAGGACAAGCAAAGGTTTAAGCTTGGGGAAGTTGATATGTCTCCAACGTATCTACTTTTTCAAATACTTTTGCCCTTGTTTTGGACTCTAACTTGCATGATTTGAATGAAACTAACCCGGACTGACGTTGTTTTCAGCAGAATTGCCATGATGTTGTTTTATGTGTAGAAAAGAAAAGTTCTCGGAATGTCCTGAAAATCCATGGAGGCACTTTTTGGAAAATATAAAAAATACTGGCGAAAGAATCAAGACCAGGGGGCCCATACCCTGTCCACGAGGGTGGGGGCGTGCCCCCTCCCCTGGGTGTGCCCCTCTGTCTCGTGGGCCCCCTGGACCTCCACCGACCTCAACTTCAACTCCATATATTCATGTTCGGGGAGAAAAAAAATCAGAGAGAAAGTTTCATCGCGTTTTATGATACGGAGCCGCCGTCAAGCCCTAATCTCTCTCGGGAGGGCTGATCTGGAGTCCGTTCGGGGCTCCGGAGAGGGGGATTCGTCGTCGTAGTCATTATCAACCATCCTCCATCACCAATTTCATGATGATCACCGTCGTGCGTGAGTAATTCCATCGTAGGCTTGCTGGACGGTGATGGGTTGGATGAGATTTACCATGTAATCAAGTTAGTTTTGTTAGGGTTTGATCCCTAGTATCCACTATGTTCTGAGATTGCTGTTGCTATGACTTTGCTATGCTTAATGCTTGTCACTAGGGCCCGAATGCCATGATTACAGATCTGAACCTATTATGTTTTCATGAATATATGTGTGTTCTTGATCCTATCTTGCAAGTCTATAGTCACCTATTATGTGTTATGATCCGACAACCCCGAAGTGACAATAATCGGGATACTTCTCGGTGATGACCGTAGTTTGAGGAGTTCATGTATTCACTATGTGCTAATGCTTTGTTCCGGTTCTCTATTAAAAGGAGGCCTTAATATCCCTTAGTTTCCGCTAGAACCCCGCTGCCATGAGAGGGTAGGACAAAAGATGTCATGCAAGTTCTTTTCCATAAGCAAGTATGACTATTTACGGAATACATGCCTACATTACATTAATGAATTGGAGCTAGTTCTGTGTCACCCTATGTTATAGCTATTACATGAGGAATCGCATCCGGCATAATTATCCATCACTGATCCATTGCCTACGAGCTTTTCACATATTGTTCTTCGCTTATTTACTTTTCCGTTGCTACTGTTACAATCACTACAAAACCTAAAAATATTACTTTTGCTATTGTTACCTTTATTATCATACCACTTTTGCTACTAAATACTTTGTTGCAGATACTAAGTTATCCAGGTGTGGTTGAATTGACAACTCAACTGCTAATACTCAAGAATATTCTTTGGCTCCCCTTGTGTCGAATCAATAAATTTTGGTTGAATACTTTACCCTTGAAAGTTGTTGGCGATCATCTACACTTGTGGGTTATCACAACCCTAAAAAATTTAGAATCTCGAGCATACTTTGCTCAGTTCCAGAATATATGCAGAACTGAAACTCACTGCTTAACGATCGAACAAAATATACAAAAACAAGACAAAAGAATATACGGGGATATAAAGGAGTGCCAAATCAATAGTATGCTTCATCTATGCCAGTACGCCTTCCATATGAACTTCTAGTTATGTGCAGCGATTAAATTCTGTACATCATATATTTGTAGAACATGAATTAAACTGAAATAAATATGCATCAATTTGAGTTCAATACATAGGCAATTCATCTCAAATTAAATTCTAGTTCGATGTTCAAATGCGTCAATTAGAATCAACACATACAATATGCCAGTTCAAATGCATGCATCTTTCAAAGTTGTTTGTGTGTCTCGTTCCAAGAAATTACACACAATGATAGATTACATTTTTATTGTGGGATCTTGTAATTTTATTATGGGATCTTGTAATTTTATTTCTCTAATCAGATTGATGAAATACTTGTTTCCCCTATCTCCTTTTCTATATACTATGGCACACTGGCACGTCTGCATAATTTTCTTTTTTAGGAATACACTCCTTCTCCCCTTCTTCCGGAGTTTAAGACATTTTTCTCGTGTCAAACAGTGTTCAACCACCACCTTGATCGAAACCTTACAGTGGTGATGTTTCGTTGTCATGATGAAATTCATACAAAAGGACAAACTGGCCTTTGGTGGTGCCGTGAGACCGTGGCTCAATAGGTTTCACATCCTAGTGCAATCCTTGGCTTGTTCTGGGAGCGGCAACATTGTTTCAGAACGTGTGGTACCTGATAGAAGCGTGTTGTTCTGTGTTCAAACTTGATCTTTGGACTAGAAACAACGGGCCTAGATGTATTTTCTACGTATATCCCTACAGATAATTTTCCCTACTGGATGATTTGCTAAGTCACTTGTAAGCATGGACATAGTCCTCAAAATAGAAGTTCTTCTGGATGAAGTCCGCGAGCCACCGGGAGGCCGCGAAGCACAGGACAGCCGCGGACACGATGACGGCCCGCTGGACGACCGACGTGAGAAGTGTCCCCTTGGCCACCGCGAGGAGCCCGACGACGGCGATCGACGCCACCTGCAGGGCCACCTCGAGCGCCTTCATGGCCTTGAGGGCGGCGCTGCAGCTCGTGCACTGCGCCACGTGCGACCAGTACCTGTCCATGAGCTTGTCCTTGGTGGGGGTCGCCGGCAGCTGGTCGACCGTCGGGGCGGCCCAGCCGACCTGGAACCTGCAGTACTTCCTGAACCAGTTCCTGAAGGCGACGACCGTGCCGTCCGACGACGTGGGCACGTACACACTCTTCTGCCAGTTCTCGATGCCTGCCTTAGCGAAGTTGCGCTCCTGAAACGAAACGTAGAGAAGATGAAGAAGATTTGGTTCACTCATCAATGGCCTGAATCGGATCCAGTGGAATCACTGATCATGAGCTGAGAGGGGAATGGCTTCGTACCTCGATGTGGAGGAGGTACATGTCGGAATCCAAGATGGCGTTGACGCCGATGTGGTCGAACCACCGCGGCGTGATCTTGTGGAGCCAGAGGCCGAAGTTCCTCGGGAAGGCCCACATCACCCTGCTCCTCCCCGGAGCGACCGGCACGATGATGAACACCAGCATGATGTGAGGCTTGTTCTTCTGCACACAGGCCGGAATGGAGGAGGAAACGTGTGCTCAACTGCTGTTCCGTGTTTGACAGGGGACTGGCCAATTCTTAGTCCTACGTACCTCTGATTTCTTTGAAGCCGGCGATCCGTAGTACGTGCAAGGTGCGACGAACTTGGAGTAGCCGGGGCCCTGCGACGACGCGAACCCATTCACGCTCGAATCCTCTACCTTCACCGCCATCGGCACGCCGCCTTCTTTGTCGTACTCCTCTGTGAAGAAGAAGAAATGAAGGTTCTTCCCGGTTAGTGAAATTCAGGGAAGCATAGTGGATCATTTTTGAGTATGAGGGCAGGGACATATCTGCCGGGGTCTACAAGCCGGGGGAGGCCGCGGAGCAAGCCTTTGTGCGCGTAGGGGACGTGAGAAGGGTCCATGAGATTCTCCGCCAACACATCGTACCTGCGGAATGCAGTGCAGCTTCCGTACATCAATGGAGGAGGATTCAGAAAAGAAAATGAACACGATCGGCTTGCGCGCGGTAGACACACCCGTAGGGCATGTCCCTGACCAGGAAGGAGGTTACGAAGGAGGGGTCGTCGATCTCCTTGATGAACGGCGGCCGCTTCCTCTGCAGCACGTCCCTGTGCTCCGGCTCGGCGCGCGGGTAGAACCAGAGGATCTTGTTCTGCACCACGCACGGGTACGATGCAACGCACGCCTTGCTGTTGTTGTGCACTGGCGGGCCGAGCGCGGGGGCCTGGGGGATGAACTTGCAGGCGCCGCGGCCGTCGAAGCACCAGCCGTGGTACACGCACTGGAGCCGGCCCTTGTCGTCGATGCGGCCCTCGGAGAGCGGCGCCAGGCGGTGCGGGCACGCGTCGTCGAACACGAGCCACTCGCCGGCGCCGCGGTCGTACCAGGCCACCACGCGGATCCCCAGCACCATCTTGCCGTGCGGCGCGCCGAGGTCCAGGTCCTCCACGGGGGCGAAGGGGTACCACTGGTCCAGCCAGTCGAACCGCTCATCCTTCTCCCCGGACGCCGGCTCCTGCTCCGTCCACGGCGACTCGGACGCCACGGCCGACGCTGGCAGCATCCGCGCGGCCCCGTTGCGGTGGCGGCGCGCCCGTCGCCGCGGGACGAGGCGGGGGCTGAAGCTCGGTGCTGGGACGCCGGCGGGGAGCGGAAGCAATGGCTGAGCCTGGGCGCGGGGGAGGAGTATGCGGAGGGGATCCATGTCGCCGGTGCCCGGTGGTGACCACGGGCCGATCGACGGCGTGGGTGGAAACGGGAGGGCTTGAGACAAGTGAAAGAAAGAAACGGCGAGCAGTCAGCAGTGGTTGGATGTACACTTATCGGAAGCTACCGACGATAGACGTGTGGCTGGCATGGACAGTCGAGTTGTCAGCGTGATGTGACGAGGCACGTGGCTCGCCGTCGGCATAGAAACCAGGGGCGGGCAGCGACGGTGACACAGACCGACCGGCGACCGCGGCGGGATCGCTCTCACAGACGACGTATGACACGGGCATACGCCTCTTTTACGTGTCAGCAACGTGCACCGTCGTGTGGGCAGGATTGCAGCAGCTATCTCACTCGTCTGACTGAGTTTCTCTTGTCCGTTCTTGGCCTTCTTCTTCATTGAAGGCAACTGGAGCTACAAATAAACAACATGATGCTATTATTAGAAAGGGAGAGAAAAATTGAAAGAAACCTGAAACTCTGAGCAATGGGCTGTATAGGGGCAGCTCTAGCGGTTGTCAAATTTAAGATAGCCATAATCGTCAAAATGAATCTTTACAGGTTGCCGAGAGGATACAAACCCAGGTTGCTTGATAAGACTCGGAGTCACGGTGACCACCACATCCTTCCTACGCCGCTGGTTGATCTGTTTTTCTTTGTTCGTTCACATGCATTTATGTTTCTTTTTCTCAGCTCAGGTCAACTCCAACTCCGTATCCTCGAAGAACAGCGTTTTGGCTCTCCGCCTCCTTTGAGGCTGATTTTTTTTTTGAAAAATTCAAAGTTCAAAAACTTCTGTTTAAAAAAAAATCCGAAAAAATCGTACAAGTAAACAATGATGCCAGGCGTATGTGTGTAAAATTTCAGCATGGAATACGTTGAAATGCAATCTATACAAAAAAAACAATTTCATGGTACGAGAGAACGGATAATATCATGTGTTAAAAAGCCTTGGATTTGTCTTTTCTGCACAACCCTCGTTTAATGTATTTTGTTTTGAAAATTTAAACACTTGTGCACTATGCCTTCATCTATCTCTATACATTTTTCAGACTTTTTTGAAATATAAAAGTATGAATTTTCAAGAATTTTAAATTTTACATTTGGAGACCTTCATGGAACTCGGCCTCCAAAAGCAATTTCCCATATCCTCGCCGCAATACAACACATGTCCTCCTCTCCTCTTTCTTCTACTTCACGGAACAAAAATCTTCTCTTCACATCATTTCGGATCGTCAGTCGAGTCTCTAGGCCCTCCCTCACCTTTGCTCAGTAGTCACCCGAGATTCTTATATCTACCCCTCCCTCCTGGATTCTGCGACGCCCCCGTCCAGCCATCCCTCATGGATTCTGCGCCGCCGACGCCTAGGGATAGCGCCATTGCAATTCTGATTGGTTCTCCGCCCGGCCACCACACAACCTCCTTTAGGCTTTGTTTGGTTACACCCTTTGTCAAGAGGATTGAGGGGGGTTTTCTTTTGTGTGTTTGGGAGGGAGGGGGTTGACTCGTAGGGGATTAAATCCACCTCAATCCCTGCCAAAACCCCTTCACAACCCTATCAACCAAACACAACCTTAGGGCTCCTTTGATTATATAGGATTTCTGGTGGATTGAAATCCTTAGGATTCTTTCCTATGTTGATCCTTTGATTTACAGGATTGGATTCCATAGGAATTTTTTCTATGGAATTTTTTGTACTACATTTCATAGGAAATCTAACATCCACTCCAACCTCTTTTTATAATTTCTTTATTTTTCCTGTGGCATCAAACATTCATTGCTAATCCTATAGGATTTAAGTGGGCGTGCCACTCCAACCCTATACTCCTCCTATTCCTCCATTTTCAAAATCCTACGAATCAAAAAGGCCCTTACTGGGTGCTGAGCCGCTGACTAGGGCGAGTTGTGAGTGCTCGGCATGGGGAATCAGCTTATGCCGCTTTGGGAGAGCCTTCGTCCCGGCCTTGCTGCTCCTGCCACACTATGATGATGATCAGAGTGGATGACAGTATGGCAGCTGGTGGGAGGGACTAAGAGGATGCTGGTGAATGAGATCGATGGAACCGCCAGCCGCTGAGAGGAGGAGCGGCACCGGGTTGGCATAACGACCGGATGGATCGAGATGGTGGACGGCAGGCAGAGCTTCATCGGCTCGCCGCTCACATTGTTGCCATGGTTAGGAGTCGTCAGTTCAAGCTTCTTCCTCTGCTGTCACCATTTTCTAATTCTCAGGCAGAAAATATATGTTCAAGGTTATTCCTCTGCAGTCCCCATCTTCTGATTCCTGAATTTCTGTATTTAATGGGCTAATTTGGTTCGTGCGTAGACTCATGTTTGATGATAGCATATGCTTTCTCATTGTCTCCCAGGGCTCGTGGTTAGAAAAGGAATCAGAACACTTGTTTGGATTTGATGATGGAGATAACAGGAACTGATGTACCTCTGCGATTGTGACAATGTCTGCAAGAAGAAATTTTTGAGTCCACACACACGAATCCTATCCGATCAGGCCACCCACGCCGTGTAATAATGTAGGCCCCGACTATCTCTCCTCTCCGTGTGTCGCAGCGTGCTCTCCTGGCCGCGCGCCGAGCCAAGGCGCTCAAGCAACGCGGGCTGCTTCGCCACCGGCCGAAGCAGCCAAGAGGACGAAAGACAAACGGAGAAGCCGACAATAGCAGATGCATGAGGAGCCCCACGGCGTCGCGGGCGAGACGAGGCGCTGCTCGATGCGATGGAAAGCAGGCAGGCAGGTCATACATGTTGGGCACTTGGGCTCCGTAACCGGCTAGTGAGCACATACTTGTGCGTGCATGGTGAGCCGTTTCCGCTCGTGCTGTTTTCCACCTACGCGGTTCTTAACACCGGCCATGGAACATCAGTATGCTCGCGGGAGATGCTGAAGAGTGGTTACCACATCGTATAAAAGTATAGATGTACTTTACAAGATAGAGAGAGAAGAAAAGATCAGAGTTACTCCGCAGATTAGCAGATCCCGTGGAGGCGCTGCGCTGCTCGTCATCGACGGCTTCACCGGTTTGTTTGACAGTCTTGCACAAGGATGATGATCTCCGACGAGGCGAAGCGGCCTGTAACTAGGGATGAAAATGAAGTGAAAATTTTCCCTTTTTCAGCAGAAATTTGAAAACTGTGAGAAAATATGACAACGGAAACGGAGATCTGTAAAAAAAAGTGAAAATAAACTTTTTTATATGGAAACAAAAACAAAAACTGAACAGTGTTTTCGGTGGAACAGACATGGAAACAAAACTTTCCGTTTCCGTGAATATGAAATTTTTGTTTTTTACTATAGCCATATGGCTGCTTTTTTGAACTTGGTTTATGGCTACTTTGTAGCCCAACCACCAAACAATACAGAATGACACAATGAGCACAATAAATCATTTGAAACCCAACTTCCACTATCACACACATATTCAACTAGACCCTATATGCAATTATCCAGTACTACTGCAATACTACGCTGGGTTGCTTAAATAATCATATCATTTTATAGCCATGTTATCAATTCATTAAATTTGTTTGTTTTTGTGTGTATTTCTCTACAATTCAAGGGGTTTTAAACTTCCGTCCAACACTCACTTTCGTTTCCGTGTCCGCTCTATATTCGCTCCATGTCTATTTCTAATAGTATTTGTTTTCGTATTCATTTACGGGTTTTTATATTCGTTTTTGCTTTTGCAAAAAAAATGTAAAAACAAATACGATAGCACTTAGTTACCTCTGTTTCCGCTTCGTTTTTATCCCTACCTGTAACTATGGCCGTGGGGAACATGGAAGCGTCGGGGCGCAAGTTGTGCGTGCTTGTCGGGATGACAAGGGCCGGCAGCTCGTGCGCAGAAGAGTATGTCATCCATCTTGTCTGGCAGCACACTGCTGATGTAGTCGCCGCGTGTGGAGGTCTTGATTGGTGCGACGGCGCAAGTGGATCCCGGAAACACGTCCAGCTCTGGATAGTCGCCGCCAACGGCCTCAACCGCGACTCCTAATGTGGACATGGTACCACCGCCCTCATAGGGCGTGATGCCTCCAGCGGCTTGGGACGCTACCAGCTCAGGTCGACACCATGGCCTCGTCCATCTCCTCCGGTTGCTGTGGGCGCTGGCTTCTTCATATGTGCAGGCCAAGTGTTCGGCAAAATGGTCTGGCACCATCGTCTCGCCATGTTGGCAAAATTGCCGTCAGACACCGCTGAACAGGGGTCAAAGGGGGTGAGTCTGGTTTTCAATAGTTGAGGGGTGAATTGGCCCAAACGGGATACTTACGGGAGTTACCTATATATTTTTATTTTATAAAGGCTGCTCTACCACATGTCATTGGAAACTTGAGAAGATGAGTGATACGTGTGCATTCCTCCGCCGCCGCACGCCTCGGCTGACTCGCCCGCATACTCACTCATTCCTCGCGCAACCCTAGTCGTCACTTACTATTCCAAGCTATGTGCTGCTTCCGGCGAGGAGCATCTCGGTGTGATTGCTCTCGACCCGTCTTCGTTCTCTGCTTCGATTACTTCCCCATGTTTAAAGATGATGCCGCCAAGAAGACGGCCGTGGAAGAGGCCGATTGCATACTGTGAATGTCCCTAGTCCCTATACCACATGCAAATGAATCTTGTTGGCGGTAGCCTCCGCTTTCGTTGGCGTGGAAATGCTCCAGCGCTCCACGTGGTGCTCTCCACCACATATCATGAGCTGGACGCAAGCACAACCCTTTGCTTTTTGCTCGTGGTTTTTGAGTTTTTATTTTATTTTATAATTCTTTTGTTTTTCTTGATTATTGTTCTTGAAGCAACCATACAGAGTGTACCTAATAGTGTTTTAAATAAATAGCAGGTTATGGCAAATAGCGGTGGCCCTCCAAATCAGCTATGGTGAAGCTATAACCCTCTACAACCGGCTATTTCATGTATTTAGCGTCTATTCCACATACACTACTGGAATTATGTTGTACGCCGGGTGCCACATACACTCGGCAATGGGCCGAAAACCGTCAGCAAATCCTTTGCCAAGTGTCACCCTCGGCAAAAGCCACCCGGCGCACACCTCTCCGGCAAATAGGAAGTTGCCGAGAGCCGGAACATGGGCACTCAGCAAAGACTTTGCCGAGAGCTAAACAGTACAGCTCGGCAAAATAAAGTAGCTAACAGATAGCAGACAGGGACGGCGGTTCCTGACATGTGGGACCAAGAGAACAGGCCGAGGGACAACTTTGCCGAGAGCTACACTCGGCAAAGAGAGCCAGTAGCAGGTCGACACGTGTCAGCTCCTGACATATGGGACCAGGAGAACAGGCCGAGGGCCAACTTTGCCGAGAGCTCCACTCGGCAAAGAGAGCCAGTAGCAGGTCGACACATGTCAGCTCCTGACTTTTGGGACCAGGAGAACAGGCTGAGGGCCAACTTTGCCGAGAGCACCACTCGGCAAAGAGAGCTAGTAGCAGGTCGACACGCGTCAGCTCCTGACATGTGGGACCACGAGAACAGGCCGAGGACCAACTTTGTCGAGAGCTACACTCGGCAAAGAGAGCCAGTAGCAGGTCAACACGTGTCAGCACCTCACATGTGGGACCAGGAGAACAGGACGAGGGCCATCTTTGCCGAGAGCGCCACTCAGCAAAGAGAGCCAGTAGCAGGTGGACACGTGTCAGCTCCTGACATGTGGGACCAGGAGAATAGGTCGAGGGCCAACTTTGCCGAGAGTCCGTCTCAGCAAACAGACCCAATAGGAGGCTGACACGTGTCACTCCCTGACATGTGGGACCACGAGAACAGGCCGAGGGCCAACTTTGCCGAGAGCCACTGTCGGCAAACTCTATCTGTGCCTAGTGCGATGCTCAGCAAACTGAGCCAATAGGGGAGGGCCACGTCACTTGTCCTAAAAGCCGTGCCCATACTTTGCGGAGGGCCACCATCGGCAATCCTTTTGCCTTTACCGAGAGGCCTCTCGGTAAAGTTGTCAAGAGCACTACAGGTTATTACCCTTTACCGAGAGGCCTCTCGGTAAAAGTGCTAGGTTCTACTGGTTGGTACACTTTTACCGAGATCCCTCTCGGTAAAGGGTGCATGCTGGTCCAATTTCACAGTCTTTACTGAGAGTGCCCTCGGTATTGGTGTGTCCAGCAGCCTTTTTCATTTCTGTTTCTTTCCTGCAGCGAAACATATACAGCAGCAGCATATAGTTAATCACACATAGAACATGTCACATATAGGCATCATTGAACAAAAAAGCAATGATTCTGAAAAACATTCCACATAAAAGCAATAGTGCCTAAAAGGTGAAATAGTAGTCAAGACACTCGACCAACGCAGGTTTACAAGTCTCAAGATGCAAGAGTTTAATTCTCAAGCACATACAAGGAACAGATTCAAACAGAACATAACATGAAGTTCACGCGATTTTGGAGATCGGAGTGATAACATCAACATTAGAAAGCGTCATTCCGTTTGCTGCCACAACTCCACCAACTTGAGGTGGAACTACCGGAACATTGTTTGACCCTTGTGATGGGTTGAGCTGTGATGGATTGACCCAATAGTGAGATGAATGCATATGGTAATGCCGAAAATGGTGATAGAAATAGTTTGAACGAAACTCACAATGTTCCACTCTGGCGTCGGTGGCATCTCTGGCACTGGTTGGACTTGCATGGAATAAATATTGGCCACCATACGTTGTAAAGACTTCACTAGATCATCTGGTGCCTTCAGCTTGGCCCGGTTTTCATCTCGTTCTTTCTCGGTGTCAATCAGTCGAGTCTACAATATGGAAATGCAAATGACATTCATGTTGAAATGCAAATATGTAGGACCATGAAGGATCAATGAAGAAGCACTGACCTGAATATCCTCAATAATGCTCACGGAATGTGGTACGTGCCGCTCTACGGTAGGAGTAGAGCTAGTACTCATAGCACGGAGTGTGTTGACTCTCGGAAGGGAGGAGGTTATGACAGAATCAAGGTGAACCGCCATCCGGCCATTCGGTCCACCGCCTGCCGCGGCAATGGCCACAAGAGGGTCAAACGGTAGCACGTGAGGATCAGCGTCAGGCCCGTACGTCTCCTTCAATTTTTTTGTGTAGTTCTCTCCATCTGACCGGGCTTTAGAGCTGATCTAGTCCCTCTTCGGGTGGAGAGGGTCCTTGTCCTTGTCGTCTTTGGTACGTTTGATGATCCATGCCTCGAAGTAAGTGATATCCTTGCCAGTGTCTTCTTTCTGCAAAAGAAAGTGATCCAAACAATCAAGGGTATTCTCACAAATGAAAAAGAACATGATGAAAAGAAAAGGATGTGGTTGCCTACATGTTTTGAGACGACACCTGGGATGGTTAGGTTGCGTTGACGGTGTCCTGGACAACCCATCAACTTACGTCGTTCCGATATTGCTTTGTGTTCATCCTGCCACCCTGGATCTGTTCACCGTTCGACGATCTTCTCCCAACACGGATGTTTGTCAGCGCAGCACCAAGGAAATCACCTGTAAATTAAACAAATACATCTTAGTAAGGATTCTAATTTTGCGGTAATGTAGGGAATAGCAAGCATCCATCGTCACTTGCCTTGAAGTAATTGTCCCATGAAAGGTGCTTCCCTCGAGCCTCCTGTTTGGTAATCCTCTGGTTGAGATAGTTCGTGTGACACTTGACCACTAACCGGACGCACTCCTCATAGTGCATGTCGTGGACTAGTTTCTTGGCAATATTCTCAACTACCACATTTGCACGATCCTTCTGACCCTCAACGCATGTATAGAAATCCTACAAACATGCATACATGTGAGAAGGGTTAAATCATGACTATGGCAAATTTAAACCTTTTGGTATTGACATTTAGGTGTTTGAAAGGACTTACCCAGAAATCGTTGACCACTTGCATGGTTCTTTTATCATAAACCCTCTGACGCATATCCAGGAAATCCGGTGCAAGTTTGTAGTGACCCCATGACCAAGCTGGCTCAATGATACCGTTCGGCAAAGTGACCAGTCCAGGATAATTTAACCTACAAAGACCCCCAATGATGCCACTCGGCGACCGTGGGAGACGCCTCTCACCACCTTTTACTAAACTTCTGCATTACGAAGAGTGAAGTCATATTATATGTGAGGAAATAACAAAAGGTACAATTTATATGGGATGAGTCGAGGTAACCACTTACTTCTCTCCCATTGGTTTAATCAACACGTCTCTATGCACATATGGACATCTTGGAAGCTTTGAAGGACCATGCAGCCACACTTTCCCTCTAGAAGTAGTGCTGATAGTCGAACCACTCGGTTGCAAACTGCTCACCTCATGGTGCTCTGTCGCCCGTGAGGGTCCATCCCCACCCTCAGAAACCTGACGAACAACCAGCCTCCTCTCGGCAGCTGCGTCCTCCACCACCTCCTCCTCCTCATCCTCCACCACCTACTCCGCAAAATCCTCCTCGTCCTCCTCCTCACTCGCCTCATCCCTATCCTCTGTTTCCTCCTCCTGTGCACGGCGAATCACTGCATCAGAGGGTCCACGAGAAGAAAGAGGTGCTCTACTCCGGGCTGCTTTACGTACTCCTCATCCGCCTCCTCCTCCTGCCTCACCTACTCCCCCTCCTCGTCCGCCTCCTCCTCCTGCCTCACCTCGTCCGCCTCCTCGTCTACCTCCTTGTCCGCCTCCTCCTCCTGCCTCACCTACTACCCCCTCCTCGTCCGCCTCCTCCTCCTGCCTCACCTACTCCCCCTCCTCGTCTGCCTCCACCTCGTCTGCCTCCTACTCCTCCCCCGTGTGGTACTCGACCTTGTTTCACATGTTTTTCTGGATGGGTGTCTAGACCCACCAATCCCTTGGCCTTTTTGGCGGCTGTGGCAACCGATGAAGGAGCGGCCACCGCTTTCACGATCGAGCAAGTTGATCATTGTATAGATCATTCACTTTTTTCAAACTTTCCTTTGGATTCTTGTTGCTACCTGTCATGTTTCAATCACCTGATACGAAGAAGAACAAACCAGTTAGTACAGATGATACAACTTGATGTAAATACAATAAATATATCACATTTGAAGAATAAATGGAATTGTCACAATAATACATATAGTTGTTACACAGATAAATACATAGAGTTGTTGCACACACAAATACATAGAGTTGTTGCACACACGAATACATAGAGTTGTTACACACACGAATACATAGAGTTGTGACACACATACATAGAGTGCTCACATGATTACATGGAGTTGTTAGAAATAAGGGTCAATATTAGGTGCAACATTTGGATCAGGGCTTTCATCATCTCTATCACGCCTGTTCAAACATTCATCCTCGAAGTCTTCAGGGGCCCTCATCCTCATCTATCCCCATGTGCCATCGCATAAGTAATGCCAAATCTCGAGGGTCAGGAACATCCTTGTATTCGTCCTCTGCATTATCTACTTCCATGTCATCCATGGCCTCATGTTCCATAGCACCATGTTCGTGATGCACGCCATCATCTTCCCCTGCACCATCTTCGTCTTTGTGAGTGTTTGCTTCTTGAAAGAACTCTCCCTCGTATGTGTTAGGGTTTATATGGTAATCGTCCTTGTTTGGGGTAGGTACCTTGATACGTGGGGCTACCTTGTACACGACATCCCACTTCAAGAGATCGATATATTCCGTAGATGTGCATGCGTACGGGAGAAAAAACACTTGTGTAGCCTGTTGAGCCATAATATAGACATCATTTCCTGCATATTTTGATGCTCGTTCAACTTCGACCAACCCAATACTAGAGGTTCGTCTCACTTTCTCAGGATTGAGCCAGCTGCATCTGAATACGATGGGCTTCACTCCTTGTAAACCACAATACTGCAGCTCATAAATTTCTTCGATGGTTCCATAGTAGTGACGTCCATATGTCCCTAGACAATAGACCACACTATTTATTGACCTTTGGTTGGGCCTCTCACGCGTGTGTTTATCAGTGTGTAAGCGATACCCATTCATGTCGTAAGCCTTAAATGACTTGGCCTCGTATTCAAAACCTTTGGCTACTTCTCTCACTTTGACGTCCATATCAACCTCCTGATATGCCTACAAGATTAATAGGAGATTGTGTGGTTCATTAGTGGAAGCATTACTGGCAAGTAAGATCAACTTGAAGTAACATAAAGTTAGAAAAGTTACTTTTCTTGAGAACCAAGAAATGAAACCGCCATCAGCATTGGTATCTTCAAGAAGGTTTGCTGATTCTTCATCGCTAGGGGGTAGTGGTAGCTTCCATATTTCGTTCTGGAATTCCCTAGCAATGGGAAGAATTCAAGTTAGAACTCAAGACTAGTGAGTAGTTGTCAATAAAGGTGTTCTACACTTACTTTATGTACGGTTGCACTTCTTCCATGTTGGTCAAGACATAGATCATAATAGTCAACCACTTAGTAGGTGAAAAGTTCTTGGGCTTCGGTCCACTTGCTTTGCCACCTTGGCCTTCGAAGAGGCTAAGGTCGGAAACATTACTGGTGGGTTCTTCATTGTAACGAGGAGCTGGATTTAACCTAGACTGAATACTGTCATGATAGTACTTTGTCGTGGTCGTGGCCACCTCCTCGTTCAGGTATCCCTCGGCTATGGAGGCTTCAATGCTGGCTTTATTCTTACATATCCAACGAAGGTGCTTGAACTCCCGTTCAGGTGCATACTGCCATCGGAACTGCACAGGTCCTCTCATTCTATGCTCATACGCGAGATGTAAGATCATATGTTGCATCGGATTAAAGAAACCTGGCGGAAATATCATCTCTAACTTGCATAGCAACTCAGGTGCTTGTTCCTCCAACTTTGCAACCACTTCATAATCTAGTTCTTTGGCACAAAGCTGACGGAAGAAGTAGCTCAACTCTGCCAGCACTCGCCAAATATCCTCTCTGACATACCCTCGAAACATCACAGGCATTATCCGCTCAAGCCATACATGGTAGTCATGACTCTTGAGGCCTCCTATTCGCTTTGTAGCCATATTCACTCCCCTCATGATATTAGCTACATATCCATCAGGGAAGTACAATTTGTTCACAATCCATTGGAGAATTTCCTTCCTTTGGGGCATTGAAGGGGTGAAAGGCGGTGGTGGCTTCTTCCAAGAATTACCTTTTGCACGGGGCACCAAATTTAATTTTGGCCTGTTGCATAGCTTGGCTTGATCGATCCTAGCCCGAATGTTATCCTTTGACTTCTCGGTGTCGAGGAGCGTGCCAAGTAAGGCCTGTGCAATATTATTTTCAGTGTGCATTAGATCAATGTTGTGTGGAAGTAGAAGATCTTTAAACTAAGGGAGCTTCCATAAGCTTGGAATGTGAGTCCACTGGTGTGTCTCTCCATATCCCACAAAACCTTTCCCATCAAGCTTTTCCTCGAGAGCATCTAACTCATCCTTAAGCTGGGCACTGGTCATGTTAGGTGGTGGCGGGTCATCAACAATAACACCTTTTTGGAAGTGCATAGTTTCTTGTCTGTATGGGTGATCAAGACAAAGGAACTGCCTATGTAGGTCAAAGCATACATACTTGTGACCCTTAGCCAGCCAAATGAAAGTCACACGCTGTCGACACACTGGGTAAGGCCACTTCCCCTTTACACACCAACCACAAAATATCGCACGTGCCAGTAGGTCATGTAGCGATGTGTGGTACCAGATATGCATATTGAAGTGCTTCTTTGAAATGACATCATATATCCGGACCCCATTGTTCCAAGCAACAAGTAAGCCGTCCACCAATGGGTCCATATACACACTCATATGCTTCCCAGGATAGTTAGGACCTAGAATTATCAACGTCAGGAACATGTGATGTCGTTGCATGCAAACGCCAGGGGGCAGATTCAGGGGGATAACATATACTGGCCAACAACTATATATGGTAGCCATCAAACCATATGGATTGAACCCGTCGGTTGTTATCCCAATAGCTACACTCTTCTAGTCATCTGTTTTCTTATGAATTTCAACAAATTTCTTCCATGCTTCACCATCCCATGGATGTTGCATCTTTTTTGAATTGTACATCTTCCCTTCGGCGGCCCATCTCATATATTGGGCAGTTTCCTCTGTCATATAAAGCCTTTGGATCCTTTATGTGAATGAAAGATATCACAGGATATTGATGGCAATTGTGAGCTGCCTCCGACTACCATGATCATCTATTACCTCAATATACCTAGAGGATTTGCACTTGACACAATAATTCATATATTTACGTTCATTTCTAAATAACATGCATCCGTTTGGACAAGCATGTATTTGCTCATACGGCATCTTAAGTGAACCAAGGATCTTGTTCGAATCGTACATGTTCTTTGGCAATATATTTTCTTTAGAAATAGGCTAGCAAGAACTGACAATAACTCATTGAAGCAAATTATGCTCATGTTATGGTTTGCCTTCAGGGCCATTAGGCATGCAATGCCATCTAGTTGAGTAACCTCTGTATGGCCGTGAAGGGGTTTCTCTGCCGCAAACAAAGCTGCATGATACTCTTCAGGGCTTTCCAGTGGCTCCTCGGAAGTTCAGGGTCCTCCCACGGATCCGCACGACGGATGTCATCTAACAGGTTTTCAATCCGAGTATCATATTCGCCGATGCATTGTCGCAGCACCTCCACCCTGGACTGTTCTGACTCACCGTGAAAAATCCACCGATAATAGCCTGGCGCAAACCCATATTTGCCTAAGTGTTTACTCATAGTAATCTTATCTCTTTCAGTCTGGTTATCACACTCCATGCATGGGCACCAAATTCCACGAACTAGCGTTTCTCCAGCAAATACTAATTCCAGGAAATCATTGTTCTTCGACCTCCTCTCAGGGGTCATACCCTCCATGCTGGGATGTCCGGTGTACATCCACTCACGTTCTTACAAGCTCTGATATAAAGTGAAACACACACATAATTATTTTTTATGTAACAAGTGGTTCCATCAAGTTTTACGACATGCACTGATCTATGTAATAGGTAAAGATAGGTCCTAATCCCACCCGAGAATGTGTAGGCTGGGTCCACTTCCATGTCGTACTCCGACCTAAGACAAAATTTCGGCAGGACCTCCCCGCTGTTCTCCAAATACACGTCTCAGCAATAAGCCAAGAGGATGTGTATCTAGAGAACAACAAGGAGACACTGTCGAAATTCTGTCTCAGATCTAAGTACATCATGAAAACGACCCGCCTACACATCCTCGGGTTGTCCATGGAAAACATGGACAATTCGAAAGAGTTGAGGTTATAAATATGCAAAGACTTGCATATTTATAGATACAACCCTTTCGAACGGGAGACACCTAGGTTACGCAACTATTTAGGTGATCTACAAATAATGAAAACCTACACATGAATGGGAAGAGATTACCCTTGAAGCGTGCAACGAAATTCACTCTCTCTATTGTCAAAATAGATGCATGTCCTGCAGGAAAGAATGAAGTTGTGTCAATCATATGTCATACACACAAACATCAATAACACTCACTCACACACACCCCACACACAATCAAACTCACATATCCATACACACACATCTCACACTCACTCACACATGCACACACACACACACATCAATAGCACCCCTCTCCCACACACACACTCACATACACCATTCATTATATATGCGCATACACACCTAAATATAAAAAAATCATATTTGAGGGACTCACCAACGAGGCAGGGGGGACGGCGGAGGAGGTGGAGGCACTCCCGGTGGCGTCGGCAACAACGGTGGAGCTCGGCGGCCGTGGCCGTGCCGGTGAGGGGTGGCGGCTACAGTGGACCTAGGTGGACGGGGCGGGGCGCTGAGGGGCGGACGGGGTGGCGGCAGCAACGGCGGACGGGGTGGTGGATGGTGTGGCGGCGGAGGCGGCGGCGGACGGGGTGGCGGTGGACGAGCTCAGTGGAGGTGGCAGTGGGGGGGGGGCTCGATAGAGGTGGAGGGGTCGGGGGAGGCACTCCCGGTGGCGGCGGTGGCGGCAGAGCAAGCCGGATGGGGCCGAGGTGCTAAGGGGCAGCGGCGGACAGAGGGGGCAGGGGCGAGAGAAATAGAGAGTAGAGAGGAGTGAGTGCGCGCGCGCGAGGGGGAAATTCAACATAAGTCCCCGCGGGAAACATTTCCGAGAGCCAAATTTTGGCGAAACTCGGTAAAAGTCTTAACCTAGATCTCGGGGGCTTTTCCGAGAGCCGCACCGACAGTGGTTACCGAGGGTCGGCCATCAGCACTCGGTCATGGCCACATTTTCCGAGAGAAACTCTCGGTAAATCATCTAAATTAGATCTTTTTCCTTCTTATGCATTCTCGATAATATGCATTATACTTTTTTGTTGTTTTCTTCCATGCTTGGCAAAGAACCTTAGCACATCATAATTACCGCCTTATGTTTTCTTTTTCAGATGGGCCTCGCCCAGTTCTTGAGACGGGCACCCCTACGGTGGCCCCGACGGTCTAGGGCATTGATCGGCACCGAGAGGATGTAGTCCACGGTGAATAACTGCTTCTCTGTGTTAGTGCATGTCATCGCGAGATAACATACCTAGTCTAGGCTCGTTCTGTCACGGGATCACCCACCGAAGACTCTGACTCGGGGACGAACGTAGCCGGTCCTCGACGTTCCCGCACATGTGTGTGGTTTCTGAGGCACGTGCCACGTCAAGGAGGTGCGTTTCTTATTCAAATAGCACACCACCCTTGCATGCATATGCATGGGCCACACGCATGTAGGGGTGCCCTCCCCCCTCGGGCGGTCTCTAGATTTAGCACCCATCCGGTGGCCCCGGCGGTCTAGGGCGTTGTTCGGCACCGAGAGGGTGTAGGCCATGGTGAATAACTGCTTCTTTGTGTTAGTGCATGTCATTGATAACCCGAAGTATACGGGATCAATTGTAGCCTCTTTCGATAAGTAAGAGTGTCGAACCCAACGAGGAGCTAAAGGTAGAACAAATATTCCCTCAAGTTATATCGACCACCGATACAACTCTACGCACGCTTAGCGTTCGCTTTACCTAGAACAAGTATGAAACTAGAAGTACTTTTTAGGTGTTGCTGGATAGGTTTGCAAGATAATAAAGAACACGTAAATAAAAAGTAGGTGCTGTTTAGATAAAGATGCAATAAAGTAAATATAGCGAGTGTGGAAAAGTGGTGGTAGGAGTTGTGAAATTGTCCCTAAGCAATTGACTACGTTACTAGACCGGTAATCACTATTGCAATTTTATTTGAGGGAGAGGCATAAGCTAACATACTTTCTCTTCTTGGATCATATGCACTTATGATTGGAATCTAGCAAGCATCCGCAACTACTAAAGATCATTAAGGTAAAACCCAACCATAGCATTAAAGCATCAAGTCCCCTTTATCCCATACGCAAACAACCTACTTACTCGGGTCTGTGCTTCTGTCACTCACACCACCCACCATAAGCAAATCATGAACATATTGCAAACCCTACAACGGGGATCCCTCACGCTTGCGCGACATGGAGGGCACCATAGGACAACACCAATAATAAAACATGCAACTCAAATCAATCATAGCAATTCATCAATCACCGATAGGACAACGAAAATGTACTCAGACATCATAGGATGGCAACACATCATTGGATAATAATATGAAGCATAAAGAACCATGTTCAAGTAGAGGGTACAGCGGGTTGCGGGAGAGTGGACCGCTAGATATAGATGGGGGAAGGTGATGGAGATGTTGGTGAAGATGATGGAGGTGTTGGTGAAGATCGCGGTGATGATGATGGCCCCTGGCGGCGTTCTGGCGCCACCAGAAGCAAGGGGGAGAGGGCCCCCCTTCTTCTTCTTCTTCTTCCTTGGTCTCCTCCCTAGATGGGAGAAGGGTTTCCCCTCTGGTCCTTGGCCCCATGGCGTGGGAGGGGTGAGAGCCCCTCCGAGATTGGATCTATCTCTCTGTCTCTCTCTGTTTCTGTGTTCTCAGATTCTGCCCTGGCACCGTTTCTTTTATATTTGGAGATCTGTAACTCCGATTGGATTGAAACTTTTGCCAAGATATTTTTCCAAAAATTAGCTTTCTTGCGGCCAAAGTAGAGCATCAACCGCCTTACGAGGGGCCCACAAGGGTGGGGGGCGCGCCCACCTGGAGTGGTGGCGTGGTCCACCCTCGTGGCCACCTTGGGCACCGTCTCGCGTTGATTCTTTCTCCCAAAAATCACAAATATTCAAAAATAATTCTTCATCCGTTTTTATCCCGTTTGGACTCCGTTTGATATTGGGTTTCTGCGAAACATAAAACATGCAACAAACATGAACTGGCACTGGGCACTGGATCAATATGTTAGTCCCAAAAATAGTATAAAAAGTTGCCAAAAGTATATGAAAGTTGAATAATATTGGCATGGAACAATAAAAAATATAGATACGACGAAGACGTATCAGCATCCCCAAGCTTAATTCCTGCTCGTCCTTGAGTAGGTAAATGATAAAAAAGATAATTTTTGATATGGAATGCTACCTAGCATAATCTTTATCATATGTCTAATCATGGTTTGAATATTAAGACACGAGTGATTCAAAGCAATAGTCTATCATTTGACATAAAAACAATAATACTTCGAGCGTACCAATAAAGAAATCATGTCTTTTGAAAACAACATGGCCAAAGAAAGTTATCCCTACAAAATCATATAGTCTGGCAGTTGCTCTATCTTCATCACACAAAGTATTTAATCATGCACAACCCCGATGACAAGCCAAGCAATTGTTTCATACTTTAATAATCTCAAACTTTTTCAACTTTCACGCAATACATGAGCGTGAGCCATGGATATAGCACTATAGGTGGAATAGAATATGAAGGTGGAGGTTATGTGGAGAAGACAAAAAGGGAGAAAGTCTCACATCGACGCGGCTAATCAACGGGCTATGGAGATGCCCATCAATTGATGTCAATGCAAGGAGTAGGGATTGCCATGCAACGGATGCACTAAGAGCTATAAGTGTATGAAAGCTCAAACTGAAACTAAGTGGGTGTGCATCCAACTTGCTTGCTCATGAAGACCTCGGGCATTTGAGGAAGCCCATCATTGGAATATACAAGCCAAGTTCTATAATGAAAATTCCCACTAGTATATGAAAGTGATAATTCAAGAGACTCTCTATATGAAGAACATGGTGCTACTCTGAAGCACAAGTGTGGTAAAAGGAGAGTAACATTTCCCCTTCTCTCTTTTTCTCTCATTTTTTCTTTTCTCTTTTTTTCTTCTTTTTTTTCTTTTTTTTGAATAGGCTTCTTTGGCCTCTCTATTTTATTAGGCTTCTTTGGCCTCTCTTTTTTTATTAAGTCCGGAGTCTCATCCCGACTTGTGGGGGAATCATAGTCTCCGTCATCCTTTCCTCAGTGGGGCAATGCTCTAATAATGATGATCATCACACTTTTATTTACTTACAACTCAATATTATAACTCGATATCTAGAACAAAGATATGACTCTATATGAATGCCTCCAGCAGTGTATCGGGATGTGCAATGATCTAGCGTAGCAATGACATCAAAAAATGGACAAGCCATGAAAACATCATGCTAGCTATCTTACGATCATGCAAAGCAATATGATAATTAATGCTCAAGTCATGTATATGATGATGATGGAAGTTGCATGGCAATATATCTCGGAATGGCTATGGGAATGCCATAATAGGTAGGTATGGTGGTTGTTTTGAGGAAGATATAAGGATGCTTATGTGTGATAGAGCGTATCGTATCACGGGGTTTGGATGCACCGGTGATGTTTGCACCAACTCTCAAGGTGAGAAAGGGCAATGCACGGTACCGAAGAGGCTAGCAATGATGGAAAGGTAAAAGTGCGTATAATCCATGGACTCACAATAGTCATAAAGAACTCATATACTTATTGCAAAAGTTTATTAGCCCTCGAAGCAAAGTACTACTACGCATGCCCCTAGGGGGATAGATTGGTAGGAAAAGACCATCGCTCGTCCCTGACTGCCACTCATAAGGAAGACAATCAAAGAAACACCCCATGCTTCAAATTTGTCACACAACGGTTACCATACGTGCATGCTACAGGACTTGCAAACCTCAACACAAGTGTTTCAACAATCCACAACTACCCACTAGCATGACTCTAATATCACCATCTTTATATCGCAAAACTATTGCAAGGAATCAAACATATCATATTTAGCGATCTACAAGTTTATGTAGGATTTTATGACTAACCATGTGAATGACCAATTCCTGTCATCTCTCTAAATATATATAAGTGAAGCAAGGGAGCTTAATTCTTTCTACAAAAGATATGCCCATGCTCTAACAAATATAAGTGAAGCAAAAGAGCATTCTACAAATGGTGGTTTTCTATGTGAAGAGAAACAGGCAATCCAGACTTCAAATGATATAAGTGAAGCACGTGAAGCATTCTATAAAGCCATACTCAAAAGATAGAAGTGAAGTGCAAAGAGAATTCTATAAATCAACCAAGGACTAACTCATACCAGAATGGTGCATAAAAGAAAAGTGAAAACTAAATGCAAAAGACGCTCCAAGATTCGCACATATCGCATGAACGAAACGAATACGAAAACATACCGATACTTGTTGAAGAAAGAGGGGATGCCTTCCGGGGCATCCCCAAGCTTAGACGCTTGAGTCTCCTTGAATATTTACTTGGGGTGCCAAGGGCATCTCCAAGCTTGAGCTCTTGCCTCTGCTCCTTTTCCTCATATCGAGACCTTCTCGATCAAACACTTCATCCACACAAAACTTCAACAGAAAACTCAGTAAGATCCATTAGTATAATAAAGCAAATCACTACTATAAGTACTGTAGCAACCAATTCATATTTTTTTTGCATTGTGTCTACTGTAATATAGCTTTTCCATGGCTTAATCCACTGATAGAAATTGATAGTTTCATCAAAACAAGCAAACTATGCATCAAAAACAGAATCTGTCGAAAACAGAACGGTCTGTTGCAATCTGAACATTCACCATACTTCTCTGGTACCCCAAAACTTCTACCAAAAATAGGAAAAATAAACAATTTGTATAGCAAGACATTGCAAAAGGAATCAGAACCATTTGACGTTCCAGCAAAAAAAATGTAAAATCACGCACTACAACCAAAGTTTCCGTCCTGCACCGTACAAACCAACAAGCATTGTAAACATCCTAAAGGCAAACCTTGGCACATTATTTTTATGATACAATGGAATTGTACAAGGGGATAATTATTTTTGATGAAAATGTTCTGTAATTAAGATTCACAAAGTTTCCGTGAGCATGAACAAAAGGAGCTCTCCCACTTCAACAATGCTTGTCTCTCTCACTTTCACTTTCCTTTTTGAAAAGGTTTTAGGTTCCCCTCTTTATTTTTTTGTTTTTAAAGTATATAAAAGCACACAACAGAAATAAATGACTCTCTAAAACTTCCGGGTTGTCTCCCTGGCATCGCTTTCTTTAAAGCCATTAAGCTAGCCATATAGTGCTCAAGTAATGGATCCACCCGGATCCCAAGGTATATCAAAGCCAATTTTAATTAAGAATGATTTGCGATTTAGTAGTTAGCACAAAGTAACATATATCATTCAACAATGAAGTCTAACTCTCTTCCTATGCATCGGCATGACATAAAAGAACAATTCATGCACACCATGTAAAGGCCAATGCATAGTATAAGCAGTTTCTTGCAATTCTATCTTATTGGAAACATAGAGAGGTGGAGATATAGTTCCTCTCTCATAATAATTGCAAGTAGGAGCAGAAAGAACATGCATATTATCTATCAAAATCATCATGTGCAACGGTAAAAGGCAACCCATCAATGTAATCCTTAATAAGCACAAACTTCTCCGATATAGTGTAGTTTGGAGAATTCAAAAAGATAATAGGACTATCATGCGTGGGTGCAATGGTAACAATTTCATGTTTAACATAAGGAACTATAGCAAGTTCATCTCCATAAGCATAATTCATATTGGGATCTTGGCCACAAGCATAATCAAAAAGGGATATTTCAAGAGAATCAACGGAATTATAACAATTATCATAGCAATCATCCTTCGGTAAGAACGAAGAATTAAACAATGTATGAGTTGAAGAGTTACTCTCATTAGAAGGTGGGCACGGGTAGCTAATCCGCTCTTCCTCCTTTTGTTCTTCGCTCTCCTCGTCATCTTTTTCATCCAGTGAGCTCACAGTTTCATCAATTTCTTCTCCCATAGCTTCCTGCAAAATATTAGTCTCTTCTTGGATAGCGGAAACTTTCTCAATAAGTGCGTCAATATTGGAATTGTATTCATAAATATCATAACAATATTTAAGTATAGCAAATTTTCAGGTCTATAAACTGAATCATCAAAATCTTCAAACTCTTTAAACATAGATTCAATCTCATAAGCACCCATAAAAGCAACGAATTCTTCTATTTGTTCCACATCATAGTAATCATAGATACCATTAGCATAAGAAGCCAAGGTTTTATTATCGGTAAATTCGCATGAAAAGGGAAGGTGTGGAGCCTCCATCCTAGAGCAACAAGTATAATTATATCTCAAGCATAGTTCCCGAGCATACCAATATAACATATAAATTTGATCCCATAATAGTTTCCATTTTTGTGTCAAGCAATAATCCCTAAAGTATTCACGTTGATCCAACGTGTCTCCCATAACAAAATTGAATGGGGTTTTCTCAGGATTATCAAAGTAGTACATAATTTCTTTCACATAACGAGCATCGAGGGTTTTAGGAGGTTCCCCATCTCCATGAGTAGCAAGTACAGCTAATTTTTTTGGTATTTTGTGTTCCATATCCATAGCTAAAGATAGAGAACAACTTAGAACAACAAATAAAAATTACTTAGTGATAAAGCAAACAAGCACACACGAGAATAATCACCCCACGCTATGACTCCCCGGCAACGGCGCTAGAAAAAGGTCTTGATAACCCGCAAGTATACGGGATCAATTGTAGCCTCTTTTGATAAGTAAGAGTGTCGAACCCAACGAGGAGCTAAAGGTAGAACAAATATTCCCTCAAGTTCTATCGACCACCGATACAACTCTACGCATGCTTAGCGTTCGCTTTACCTAGACCAAGTATGAAACTAGAAGTACTTTGTAGGTGTTGTTGGATAGGTTTGCAAGATAATAAAGAACACGTAAATAAAAAGTAGGGTCTGTTTAGATAAAGATGCAATAAAGTAAATATAGCTAGTGTGGAAAAGTGGTGGTAGGAGTTGTGAAATTGTCCCTAAGCAATTGACTACGTTACTAGACCGGTAATCACTATTGCAATTTTATTTGAGGGAGAGGCATAAGCTAACATACTTTCTCTTCTTGGATCATATGCACTTATGATTGGAACTCTAGCAAGCATCCGCAACTACTAAAGATCATTAAGGTAAAACCCAACCATAGAATTAAAGCATCAAGTCCCCTTTATCCCATACGCAAACAACCTACTTACTCGGGTCTGTGCTTCTGTCACTCACGCCACCCACCATAAGCAAATCATGAACATATTGCAAACCCTACAGCGGGGATCCCTCACGCTTGCGCGACATGGAGGGCACCATAGGACAGCACCAATAATAAAACGTGCAACTCAAATCAATCATAGCAATTCATCAATCACCGATAGGACAACGAAAATCTACTCAGACATCATAGGATGGCAACACATCATTGGATAATAATATGAAGCATAAAGCACCATGTTCAAGTAGAGGGTACATCGGGTTGCGGGAGAGTGGACCGCTATATATAGATGGGGGAAGGTGATGGAGATGTTGGTGAAGATGATGGAGATGTTGAAGATCGTGGTGATGATGATGATCCCCGGCGGATTTCCGGCGCCAACGGAAGCAAGCGGGAGAGGGCCCCCCTTCTTCTTCTTCTTATTCCTTGACCTCCTCCCTAGATGGGAGAATGGTTTCCCCTCTGGTCCTTTGCTCCCATGGCGTGGGAGGGGCGAGAGCCCCTCTGAGATTGGATCTATCTCTCTGTCTCTCTCTGTTTCTACGTTCTCGGATTCTGCCCTTGCACCGTTTCTTTTATATTTGGAGATCCGTAACTCCGATTGGATTGAAACTTTCGCCCAGATATTTTTCCAAAAATTAGCTTTCTTGCAGACAAAGTAGAGCATCAACCGCCTTACGAGGGGCCCACGAGGGTGGGGGGCGCGCCCACCTGGAGTGGTGGCGTGGGCCACCCTCGTGGCCACCTCGGGCACCGTCTCGCGTTGATTGTTCCTCCCAAAAATCACAAATATTCCAAAATAATTCTTGGTCCGTTTTTATCCTGTTTGGACTCCATTTGTTATTGGGTTTCTGCGAAACATAAAACATGCAACAAACAGGAACTGGCACTTGTTAGTCCCAAAAATAGTATAAAAAGTTGCCAAAAGTATATGGAAGTTGAATAATATTGGCATGGAACAATCAAAAATATGACGGAGACGTATCAGTCATCGCAAGCTGACAGACCATGTCTAGGCCCGTTCTGTCATGGGATCACCCACCAAAGACTCTGCCTCGCGAACGAACGCAGCCGGTCCCCAATGTTCCCGCCCCGTGTGTGTGGTTTGTGAGGCACGTGCCATGTCAAGGACGTGCGTTGCTTATTCAAATAGCACACCACCCCTGCATGCATATGCTTGGGCCACACGCCTGGAGGGGTGGCCTCCCCCCCTCGGGCGGTCTCTATATCGAGCACCCATCCGGTGGCGTCGGCGGTCTAGGGCATTGATCGGCATCGATAATGTGTAGTCCATGGTGAATAACCGCTTCTCCGTGTTAGTGCATGTCATCGCAAGATGACAGACCAAGTCAAGGCCCGTTCTTCGAGATAGTCTATGGGTATCGAGAGGGAATGTGTCCGGTTTGTGCAGGAAGTGCGGGTCCTGTTGCTCCGTTGGCCTCGAAACTTCTTGTGCTCTCAAAGGAGGCCATCACATGTATATTCATGGGCTATCTGGTGGCCTCTGTGGTCTAGGAAGTTGACCGACACCGAGAGAGGGGGTAGGCCACGGTCAACAACTGCTTCTTCTCATGTTTATTACTTTACACTCTTTAAAGTTCTCTCTCAGTGCCGATCTAGAAAGTTGTCCGGCACCGAGAGAGGGGGTAGGCCACGGTCAACAACTCCTTCTTCTCATGTTTTTTTACTTTACACTCTTTAAAGTTCTCTCTTGGTGCAGTTCTAGGAAGTTGACCGGCACCGAGAGAGGGGGTACGCCACGGTCAACAACTTCCTCTTCTCATGTTTTTAATTTACACTCTTTAAAGTTCTCTCTTGGTGCTGGTCTAGGAAGTTGACTGGCACCGAGAGAGGGGGTAGGCCACGGTCAACAACTGCTTCTTCTCATGTTTATTACTTTACACTCTTTAAAGTTGAGTTTTGAACAAATCTAACCCAAAAAGCATATATATATACATATACATATACATATACATATACATATATCTATGAGTGCATCAAAAGTCTTTTATCAAAAAAAATCATCAAAAGTCATGGAATTTTCAAACTTTGTTCGTAAAAACATATCAAATATGAGATACAAAAAAGATAGTGCCAAAAAAACACAAAGAGAAGGAAAAAAATAGAGCAGTGGTTACCGAGGGTCGATTATCGGCTATCGGTAATGGCCACTGTTTCCGAGAGACACTCTTGGTAAAGCATCTAACCGAGATCTCTTTCCTTCTAGTGCATTCTCGACAGTATGCATTATAATTTTTTTTGTTGTTTTCTTCCATGCTTGGCAAACAACCTTAGCACATCATAATTACCGTCTTGTGTTTTCTTTTTCAGATGGGCCTCGCCCGGTTTTAGAGACCGGCATCCCTCCGGTGGCTCCGACAGCCCACGGTGAATAACTACTTCTCCGTGTTAGTGCATGTCATCGCGAGATGACAGACCAAGGCTAGGCTCGTTTTGTCATGGGATCACCCACCGAAGACTCTGTCTCTAGGACGAACGCAGTCGGTCCTCGACGTTCCCACACGTGTGTGTGGTTTGTGAGGCACTTTCCATGTCAAGGAGGTGCGTTGCTTATTCAAATAGCACACCACCCCTGCATGCGTATGCATGGGCCACACGCATGCGGGGGTGTCCTCCCCCCTCGGGCGGTCTCTAGATCGAGCACTCATCCGGTGGCCCCGGCGGTCTAGGGAGTTGTTCGGCACCGAGAGCGTGTAGGACATGGTGAATAATTGCTTCTTCATGTTAGTACATATCATCGCGAGATGACAGACCAAGTCTAGGCCCATTCTGTCACGGGATCACCCACCAAAGACTCTGTCTCACGGACAAACGCAGCCGGTCCTCGACGTTCCTGCCCCGTGTGTGTGGTTTGTGAGGCACATGCCACGTCAAGGAGGTGCGTTGCTTATTCAAATAGCACACCACCCATGCATGCATATGCATGGGCCACACACATGTAGGGGTGCCTGTCGGTGTCAAAACCGGCGGATCTCGGGTATGGGGTCCCGAACTGTGCGTCTAAGGCTAATGGTAACAGGAGGCGGGGGACACGATGTTTACCCAGGTTCGGGCCCTCTCTATGGAGGTAATACCCTACTTCCTACTTGATTGATCTTGATGATATGAGTATTACTAGAGTTGATCTACCACGAGATCGTAGAGGCTAAACCCTAGAAGGTAGCCTATGATTCTGATTGTTGTTGTCCTACGGACTAGTTATATAGACACTAGAGGGGGCTAGGGTTACACGGAGTCGGTTACAGAGAAGGGAATCTACATATCTGAATTGCCAAGCTTGCCTTCCACGCATAGGAGAGTCCCAGCCAGACACGGGACGGAGTCTTCAATCTTGTATCTTCATAGTCCAATAGTCCGGCATAAGCATATAGTCCGGCTATATGAGGAACCCCTAATCCAGAACTCCCTCAGTATCCCCTGAACCAGGCTTAAATGAGATGAGTCCGGCGCGCAGAGTGTCTTCGGCATTGCTAGGCGGGTTCCTTCTCTGAATACTCCAGTAGATCTTGAACACAAGAATCATGTCCGGCTCTGCAAAATAAATTCCACATACCACCATAGAGAGCACAATATTCCACGAGTCTAATCTGCTAACAACTTTTCCACGGCCCGGACATTATTTGAGCAATTTTCGCAACCTGCTACTGCACATCTTGCGAGGCAGTTTTATTGGCACGTCTTGTCGAAGCAGAGATCGTGTCCCCTTATCACGGGATTCTCATCAATACGGGCGTGGGTGACCCAACCACGCTATTAACATGGTGCTTGGGGAATAAGCGAGGGAGTTTCTAGGGCAAGTGGGGAGGCGCACGATTTCTGCTGCCTTTATAAAGAGACAAGGATTCCCCTTTTTCACCCACGCCTTCCTCTTCTTCCGCCTATTCTCTCTCGCTCAAGCTCCAGCGCCCAAGCATTCGCCTTCTCCGCCCACAAAGGCTCTCCGAAAATGTCCGGATCTGGAGCAGGAGGCAAGTGGATGGCCTCTACCGTCCAGGAGAAGGATATTAAGAAACTTTGGGAGGTCGGGTATCTGGCCAAGAAGATCGGCCACCGCCTTTCGACAGCGGGACAGATTGTCCCTACTCTGGAACCCCATGAGAGGGTTGTATTCCTCCCTCACTTTGTCTGCGGGCTAGGGTTTCCCCTCCACCCATTCGTTCACGGCCTTATGTATTACTACGGGATCGATTTTCATGATCTATCCCCCAATTCCTTCCTCAACATCTCGACATTCATCATTGTGTGCGAGGCTTTCCTCCGCATCTCTCCACACTTCGGATTATGGCTGAAGATTTTCAATGTGAAGCCCAAGGTGGTGAGCGGCGAGGACGCCGAGTGCGGAGGAGCCATGGTGAGCAAGATTCCCAACGTCACATGGCCATCAGGTACCTTCAATGATTCCATCAAAGGGTGGAAACAACAGTGGTTCTATGTCACTTAGCCATGCAGCGCAAAATGGGCCGCGGCTCCCAAATTCCGATCTGGAGCTCCATTGCGGCTTACGTCCTGGCCCAAGAAGGGCCTGAACTGGTCTTCGCCAGACGAGCTGGAGGTGCTCCAGGCGCGTATCAAGGGTATGGAAGACAAGAACATCAAACTTGTCAACGTAGTCCAGCTGATGTTAGTTCGCCGGATTCTCCCTTGTCAACGCATGGCTTGCAATTTATGGGAATTCGACCCGGCCAAGCACCAGACCCTATTGGGGTTCTTTGACTCATCGCACGAAGACATCTGGAAGGTGCTCTTTAAGTCCGGCAAATCATGGCCGGATTCAGCCGAGGGATGCGAGTACCAATTGTCCCGCCCCGCGAGTTCGATAAGTCGTCGTATGTTGGCAAGTCATATGCTTTATCTACATAATCCAAGGGAAACGCTTAACGTACTTTCCAACAACTCTCCTAGGGCTGGACGAAGAAGGCAAGGCGGATCTACTGCTCGGCCCCACTACCAGAAGAACAAGCCGGCCCACTTCTGACGTTGATGCTGGTCCCAGCGCCTTACAAGGCGCCAAAGAAGAAACCCGGGAAAGAGGCCAAAGAGACCAGGGGCGACCTTCATCGCCAAGGTACTTCGGACATAGTATCCAAAGACTCCGAGGCCCGCTCTTCCTCCAAAGTGGACGAGGAAGAGGAGGAAAGCGGATCCCCACCAGCGAGGGGGAGAAATAAAAGGACGGCCGAGGGAGTCCTGGATTAGGGGGTATCCGGACAGCCGTATATACATCGTCCGGACTATCGAGGCGTGAAGATACAAGACTCAAGACTTCGTCCCGTGTCCGGATGGGACTCTCCTTGGTGTGGAAGGCAAGCTTGGCGATCTGGATATTGAGTTTCCTTCCTTGTAACTGACTCCATGTAAACCCTAGCCCTCTCCGGTGTCTATATAAACTGGAGAGGTTGGTCCTTAGAAGGCCGATCACAATTACAATCATACCATCATAGGCTAGCTCTTAGGGTCTAGCCTCTACGATCTCGTGGTAGATCTACTCTTGTACTACCCATATCTTCAATATTAATCAAGAAGGAAGTAGGGTTTTACCTCCATCGAGAGGGCCCGAACCTGGGTAAACATCTGTATCCCTTGCTTCCTGTTACCATCAGCCTAGACGCATAGATCGGGACCCCCTACCCAAGATCCATGGGTTTTGACACCGACATTGGTGCTTTCATTAAGAGTTCCTCTATGTCGTCGCTGCAAGGCTCGATGGCTCCTTCAATCATTGTCAACGACACGGTCCAGGGCGAGACTTTCCTCCCCGGACAGATCTTCGTGTTCGGCGGCTTCGCACTACGGGCCAATTCGCTTGGCCATCTGGAGCAGATTGACAGCTATGCCCCTGGCCATCAAATCAGGTTCGGAAACCTGAACTACACGATGGATGTCCGCAAAGACTTGATCTTCGACAGATTCGGGCCCGCGCCAGGAGCACCAGATAGTCATGATGAGCATGGCTTGGACCGGCTGTCGGACAACACTCGGGATATCACCCCTGCAGTAGCCCTGGACTCAAAGCCGGAGCAGGCTGCGTTGCCTAAGGACGGAGGGATGGACCCCGCCCCGCAGGCCGTACCCTCATCGGCGGTGGAGCCGAAGACATGCCTTACTTCTGAGGAAGCCTGTGACCCCGGGCCCCCAGATTGGTATTCGGTTGCAGGTCCCAGTCCACGCGCACCCGAGCCCGCCGAGCATGGTTGGGCTCCGGTAATGGAGTTTGCCGCTGTGGATATCTTCCAGCACTTGCCCTTTGGCGACGTACTGAACTCGTTAAAATCTCTCTCTTTATCAGGAGATTCATGGCCGAACTATGTCCGGCTCGAGAGGGAAGCAGGCGACGAAGGAATTCGTTGCCCACCCACCACCCACTTCATTGCCACGGTCCATGACTTAACCGATGTGCTTGACTTCGACTCCGAAGACATCTATGATATGAACGATGATGCAGGAGAATTACAGGAGCCACCGCTCACAGGACGGTGGACGGCCACCTCCTCATACGATATATACATGGTGGACACTCCGAAAGAAACCAATGGCAACGAGGCAACGGAGGATAACCCCTCAGGAGGAAAAGCAAAGCATGGGAGTCCTCGACGCCGCTCCAAGCGCCGCCACATCAACACCGGCCTCGGAGATGAAAGCAATCCGGATGGTGCCGAAGAGGAATACAACCCTGATCACCCTACCTTCAAGTTGGCCGGACCGGCCACGGTGGGATACCTGGAGAGGGACAACTACACACCCCCCTCCGAAGACGAGGAAAGCCTCGGCAATGATGAGTTCGGCGTGCCTGAAGATCCAGTGGAACAAGTTCGCTTCAAGCGACGGCTCATGGCCATGGCAAGGAGCCAGCAAAGGAAGCAAGAGCAGCTCAAAGCTGACCAATATCTGCTAGTGGACAGGTGGACCAAGATCCTGGCCACCGAAAAGTATGGACTCGACCACCCTAACAAAGGGCATATCTGGCACAACTGGCTACCTCAACCTAAGCAGGAGAACCACATGCACATGCTCAGACGTCCACACATCACTACGGTCCAAGATAGTAAGAAGAATACACGAAGAGGCATCCTCAAGCCTCGGCGCAATTATCATAAACGTCAAGACAGGGAAACTGGTGCCAAGTCCAGCAACTCTTAGTCCGGTAAACGAACAAAGAACAGCTCAAGCCTACTCGGCCCAAGCCAGACACTCAATCAACCGTGTGAAATTCACGGTACTCCTAGAAGGACGGCAAAGCATACCAATAGAGAATGCCGGATCCTCAAAACAAAGCGGCTAGTCGTGTGCCGGAAACAATAAGGGGAGGTGTTGGTGTCAAAACCGGCGGATCTCGGGTAGGGGGTCCCGAACTGTGCGTCTAGGCGGATGGTAACAGGAGACAAGGGACACGATGTTTTTACCTAGGTTCGGGCCCTCTCGATGGAGGTAAAACCCTACTCCTGCTTGATTAATATTGATGATATGGGTAGTACAATAGTGGATCTACCACGAGATCAGAGAGGCTAAACCCTAGAAGCTGGCCTATGGTATGATTGTTGTTCGTCCTACGGACTAAAACTCTCTAGTTTATATAGACATCGGAGAGGGCTAGGGTTACACAGAGTCGGTTACAATGGGAGGAGATCTTCATATCGTATCGCCAAGCTTGCCTTCCACGCCAAGGAAATTCCCATCCGGACATGGAACAGAGTTTTCAATCTTGCATCTTCATAGTCCGGGAGTCCGGTCAAAGGTCATAGTCCGGCCATCCGACACCCCCTAATCCAGGACTCCCTCAGTAGCCCCCAAACCAGGCTTCAATGACGATAAGTCCGGCGCGCAAGTTGTCTTCGGCATTGCAAGGCGGGTTCTTCTTCAAAGTCCATGTACCCGTGGAATAGTGTCCGGCTTCTAGTGCGTGCTGCCCTCCTCGGCTTCTGTGCCCCATAATGACCATCTTCCATGTGTCAAACAAATGCGAAAAGCCAGGGGATTTTTCATTTACCCCCCCCGGTTGCGTTAATGAACTGCCCATAAAAGAGACGGGGATTTAGATCCAATTCACACCATCTTCCCTCCGCGAGCTTTCATCGGAGTGCCTTCGACAGAGATCCATTCCACCATGGCCGGTCGGTGCAGCTCCTCCTCTCGCCTCTCCAGCCCTCGGCCCGGAGATTGGGGGCGGTGTTCCGTCCCGCATAGCGAGCTAGTAGTGCTTCAGTCCAAGGGGCTTCTCCCCCCAGCATATATGGTCCAAGTTCGAGCCGGGATTGCTACCTAAAGCGGTGGAGAGCAGGCAGAGAGCATCCCCAATCCCTCTCAAGGAGAGAGGGTATGCCTAGTCCCTTATTTGATGAGAGGACTCGGATTTCCATTTCATCCGTTTCTCCGAGGGTTGCTGGAGTTCTACGGCCTCCAGCTACACAACCTCACGCCCGCCTCCATTCTGCACATTGCGGGCTTCGTGGCCCTCTGCGAACTGTTCTTGGGTGTTGAGGCCCATTTCACGCTGTGGAAGAGGTTGTTTTGCCTCGTGCCCCGTTCTCAGGAGGGGTCTATTTATCAAGTGGGCGGAGCCGAACTTTGGCGCATCACCGGGACCGGATATCTATCCGGTACCCCAAAGAGGACGTCCGAGGACTGGCCCTCGGAGTGTTTCTATATAGATGACGTCCCCCTGCCGGACCCTGTACGGATCGGCCTCCCTGAGTTCAATGATGCTCCATTGAAGAAGCGCCTGAGCTGGCACCCGCGGAACCCTCAGAGGGAAACTGACAGGGACGTCCTTTACCTGATGAGCCGGATAAGGTTGTTGGCTCATTCCGGACTGACCATGATCAAGGTCATGGCCATATGCATTACGCGAGGGGTGCAGCCGCTTCAATACAGAGGCCACCCCATGTGGGATTTCAACAGGGAGGACGACGCCACCCGGTGCTGTCGTAAGGGGCCAGATTCGGCCACCACTTTAACGAGAATCTTATCCGCTTTGTACAAGGGAGAAGAAGAGGAATTCCTCCGTTCCAACCCGGAGGGCGGATTCTCCATGTACAATCCTCCCAGTTGGGTGAGCGAACATTTTCACATGCCGACCCGCTTTCGAAATTCCCGTAATTGAGTACTTAGTCTAACAATGTTAACGTAGGAGCTGCGCTAGACTGTGAAGGAGATAAACATCCCTCCTCCATAACCCGAGAACCCGGAACGGTCCCTCGATCCGGACTCCCAACAGGATCCGGACTTATGTGTGGAGTTAATTGATGGGGTGTTTCATCAATTGAGTAGGGATAACACCCTAGTGGCCATTACAGCCGACTATCCCGGACTACTTCCAGCCTCAAAGGTAACCGAGACCGAAGTCCCAGTATTTTTAAGGAGATCCACCCATGCTTTATCTTGAATGTCGTGAACTAATAGCATTTTGTTTTGTAGGGTAAATCCTTGAGGTGGAAGGCCGAGCCCGCGGTATGCAGCCAACAAGGGCCGCTGAAGCCAGGCGGGTCAAAAAGAAGTGCGGACCAGATCGAGATTCTGGCACAACGATACATCGTGCAAATTTAACGCCTAGGGTTTACGCCCTTGAGTCTTACTAACGCTCATGATTTTTCTAGAAAGAAGAGAGCCCGCCGGACTATATCCGCCGGCCAAGATTCAAGGCCGGGTCCGGAAGCAGAGACGGGCACGGGGCGCACCTCGGGCATTCCTCCGACAGAGGACGCAGACGGGCTATCTGCCACCAATTCAGAGGTGGAGAGTGCCCTGAACCACAGGCGTCGCCGGAATGTTCTTCGTGACGCATGTTTTTCCCCAGAGGCGTTGGACGCCTTTAATACAGGAGATGCGTATCTCCGTGCCGCCAAAAATGGTCTAGCCAGAGCCACAGAGCAGTATGTAAAAGACATACATGTGAGTAAAATTGAAGGTTATATATGTCAGTAGCCCCCGAGACTTGAAACAGTGAAGATAACTGTTTTAAGGATCATGTGCTATGCAGTGTCTTACAAAGAAGAATACGCCACTGTCCCAGGAGCTTGAAGAGTGCAAGGCCCAACTCGAGGCCGCACTGGCCACTTCAGAAAATGCCAAGGAGACGCCCTCAGGTAATATATGCTTCCAAAGATAATTCCGTTATGAAGTGCAGCATGTGTGCAACTCTGACTATAATAGTGCAGATGGGGCCGGAGTAAATCCGGACAAGCAACAACTCCTACGCCAACTAAAGGCTGGCGAGAGCGTGCTGACGAGAGTGAGGCAAGAGAAGAACAAACTTCAAGACGCCAATACCCAGCTGGGCGAGGAACTAAAGGATGTTCCTATTCAGCTGTCTGCTTCCGTAAAGGAGAATCAGCGACGTCGACGCGGCATTTTTAGTAAGTGCTTGAACGAATCTTCGAAAAAAGAATTCGGCGAGGAAGTCGATTAACAGAGCTATGTCTATAGGTCTGCTGACAGGTCGTCCTGCGGAGGAAATGCCCGGTTCAACGGGAGACCTTCTTCCCGAGCTGTTGCAACTGCACGAACGAGTTCGGCAGGCAATGCAGAGCGTCATTCAGGCTATGTGGCCATCCCTCTCCATGCCCGAAGGCCTTGGGGAGCTTACAAAGAAGCTGGAGGGAGTGCGGCAGCGCTTCGGTTGTGGAAGATATCGGCCTGCCGTCAAGGTGCCAGGGAGGCCTGGGCCATGGTGAAGACTCGGTACACGAAGGCTGACCCAAACCACATGGCCGAGGTCGGCCCTATGGGTCCTGACGGAAAGGAGATCCCTGTCAGCTTAGTATATGGCCAGGTAGAGCTGGCTGCAAAGTATTCCCAACAGGACTGTAAATTAGACCGCCTGTTGGATGGTATTGAAGAAGAATATACCGAGTCGGATTGACTCTGTAATTTAAAATGACATGAAAAATGCCTTCTAGCCGGATTGTAGATCGTTTGTCATTGCGGACCTTTTCGCTTCGACCTCTGGACCCTATAGTCCGGAGTGTGTCCGAATACCCTCTCGATTATGTAAGAACCGGGGCATGCATGGAGACAAGGCGTAGGGGTCATAATTGCTTTAGCAGACAAGTGCCCAACTAGTTATGTTATATTACATGGTTAGTAAGAAACATCTTCCAGGGAGAATAGTTCCGTTAGGGGTTCCTTTCCCTGGGAGGCATGCCCTAAAGTGCATGTCCGAACTGCTAAAAAGAGCAGAAAAGCATCTGGGGGCAGATAAATAAACACGAAAGATCATATTTTAGTTCACCGACCGAATATTCCCTTAAGAACGCTAGCTTTCGGCTTCACCCAGTCTGAGGTACACATCCGGCTGACCCGGCAGTAACAATCGCAGAGGTGCTCCCTTTACCACCTAGCCGAATGAACGGGAACGTAGGGGTAAGCACAGGAGCCAGGCAACCCAGCTTGGCCAAAACTTAAGTCATATCGATGCATATAATGGTGTATAAAAGGTTCATGCGGAAGTGTCACACATGTTTTGGGCATGAGGCCCGTTTATATAAACTTCTGATAAAGAAGCCCCCAGGTATGATGAGCGCGGGTGGCGCGTCAAGTATGTGCGAACAACGCACATGCAAGCCCCTAAGGGCTTGGGAGAAAAAAGGTAGGGAGAGGGAGTGAAATCCCGGACAGCTAATGTGAAAAATAAAATAAAAATAAAAAGGGGACAGAGGAAGGAGACGAACACGGAGTCCGGCGCTAGGCGTAGAATCTTCGTAGGCGTGCTGCGTTCCATGGGTTCGGCTCGAGTCGGTTGTTCCGATGCGTTTCGCAGACGGTACGCTCCACCAGTCAGTACTTGGTCGATTATGAAGGGACCCTCCCATTTGGGCTTTAGTTTGTCCTTTTTCTTGTCCGGCAGGCGTAGAACTAGTTCGGCAATGTTATAAGTTTTGGCCCGTACTTCTCTGCTTTGATATCTTCGAGCCTGCTGTTGATAGAATACGGAACGAGCTTTTGCCACGTCGCGCTCCTCCTCCAATGCGTCCAAGCTGTCCTGCCGATCGAGCTAGGTTTCTCTTTCTTTGTACATGCGCACTCGAGGTGAGTCATGAATTATGTCGCATGGCAGTACTGCCTCTGCGCCGTATACCATAAAAAATGGTGTGAATCCGGTAGTGCGATTCGGCGTGGTCCGCAGCCCCCAGAGTACGGAGTCAAGCTCCTCTACCCAGTGCGTGTTGGATTCCTTGAGGGATCGCACTAGTCTGGGTTTGATGCCGCTCATAATGAGACCGTTGGCTCGCTTGACTTGACCATTGGTTTGAGGGTGATAGACTGAAGCGTAGTCGAGCTTAATGCCCATGTTTTTGCACCAGGCTTTGACTTCATCGGCCGTGAAATTTGTCCCGTTGTCAGTTATGATTCTATGGGGGACACCATAACGGTGTACGCCCCCAGATATGAAGTCTATCATCGGTCCGGATTCGGCCGTCTTTACAGGCTTGGCCTCTATCCATTTGGTGAATTTGTCCACCATGACCAGTAGATATTTTTGCTTGTGGGTTCCTCCTTTAAGCGGTCCGACCATGTCAAGCCCCCAGACCGCAAAAGGCTAGGTAATGGGTATAGTTTGTAGGGCGGTAGGCAGCATATGGCTTTGGGTGGCGAATAACTAGCAACCGACGCATTGCTGCACTAAGTCCTGAGCGTCTGCCCGGGCCGTTGGCCAATAAAATCCGGTACGGAAGGCCTTGCTTACAAGGGACCGGGCTGCGGCATGGTGCCCACCAAGTCCGGCATGAATTTCAGCCAGAAGGTCTCGCCCTTCCTCTTCGGAGATACACCTTTGAAGGACTACGGTTGTGCTTTTCTTATAAAGCTCTCCCTCATGGACTTTGTAGGCTTTAGATCGCCGCACTATGCAGCGGGCCTCGTTTTGGTCCTCGGGGAGTTCCTGCCTAGTTAAGTAGGCTAGGAATGGTTCTGTCCACGGGGCAATGACTGCCATTATTGTGTGGGCTGACAGTGTTGTTTCGTTGGCGGAGCCATCAACTGTGTCAGAGTGTTCGGTGAGGGGCAGTGCGGTTGTGTCCGGGCTATTGTTTCCGGACTCTCACTCCCATGATACGGATGGCTTGAACAGCCTCTCTAGGAAGATGTTGGGAGGGACGGCATCGCGCTTGGCGCCGATGCGTGCCAACACATCTGCTGCCTGGTTATTCTCCCGGGCTATGTGATGAAATTCGAGCCCCTCAAACCGAGCTGACATCTTTAAGACGGCGTTGCGGTAAGCTGCCATTTTCGGATCCTTGGCGTCAAAGTCTCCATTTATTTGGGATATTGCAAGGTTTGAATCCCTGCGGACCTCGAGGCGCTGAATGCCCATGGAGACTGCCATCCGGAGACCATGTAGAAGGGCCTCGTATTCGGCTGCGTTGTTGGAATCCGTGTACATTATCTGAAGTACGCATTGGACTGTATCTTCGGTTGGGGACGTCAGAACGATGCCAGCCCCCAGGCCAGCCAACATTTTGGAGCCGTCGAAGTGCATGATCCAGTTGGAGTATGCGCCGTACTCTTTAGGGAGCTCGGCTTCGGTCCATTCGGCGATGAAGTCGGCCAAAACCTGCGACTTAATAGCTCGCCTTGGCTTGTAAGTTATGTCGAACGGGAGGAGCTCGATGGCCCATTTGGCAATCCGGCCCATTGCGTCGCGGTTGTTTATAATATCATTAAGAGGTACTTCGGATGCCACTGTTATTGAACACTCTTGAAAATAGTGTCGCAGCTTCCGGGATGCCATGAACACCGTGTATGCTATCTTTTGATAATGCGGGTACCGTGACTTGCATGGAGTTAGGACAGTGGACACGTAGTAAACTAGTTTTTGGAGAGGGAACTTGTGTCCGTCCGTTTCTCGTTCGACGATGAGCACCGCGCTTACAACTTGATGGGTTGCCGTCATGTATAATAGCATTGGTTCGCCCGTGTTGGGCGTGGCCAGGACTGGATTTGTTGCCAGTATGGCTTTTATTTCTCCGAGTCCGGCCATGGCGGCATCCATCCACTCGAAGTGTTTGGTGCGCCGCAGGAGGCGATAGAGGGGTAATGCCTTTTCTCCTAAGCGGGAGATAAAGCGGCTTAGAGCCACCTCGCATCCTGTCAATTTTTGTATTTGTTTGAGGTCTTTTGGGGTATCCAATTGTGACAGAGCTCGGATCTTGGCTGGGTTTGCTTCAATTCCTCTACCGGATACGATGAAGCCCAAGAGCTTTCCGGCTGGTACGCCGAAAACACGTTTTTCCAGGTTGAGCTTAATGTCGTATGTTCGGAGATTGTCGAACGTGAGCCTCAAGTCGTCTACTAGAGTATCGACGTGTTTCGTTTTGACGACCACGTCATCTACGTATGCTTCAACTGTTTTGCCGATCTGGTTGGCCAGACATGTCTGAATCATGCGCTAATATGTTGCGCCGGCGTTTTTGAGCCCGAAGGGCATCGTGTTGAAGCAGAACGGGCCGTATGGGGTGATGAATGCCGTTGCGGCTTGGTCTGACTCTGCCATATTGATTTGGTTGTAGCCAGAGTATGCATCGAGGAAACACAATGAGTCGTGTCCTGTGGTGGCGTCGATGATTTGATCAATTCGGGGGAATGGGAAAGGATCCTTTGGGCAGGCCTTATTTAGGTCTTTGAAATCGACACATAGGCGCCAGGATTTGTCCTTCTTTGGTACCATTACCAGGTCTGCTAGCCAGTCCGGATGTTTTATATCTCTAATGAATCTGGCTTCCAGTAGTTTTGGTAGCTCTTCTCCCATGGCTTGTCTCTTGGGTTCAGAGAAACACCATAGAGTCTGCTTAACGGGTTTAAACCCTTTTAGGATGTTCAGGCTGTGCTCAGCCAGCCTGCATGGGATTCCCGACATGTCTGAAGGGTGCCAGGCAAAAATATCCCAATTTTCTCGCAGGAATTCTCTGAGTGCGGCGTCTACATCGGGTTTTAGTTGTTCCCCGATGGAGGCCGTTTTTGTGGGGTCCGTTGGATGGACTTGGAATTTGACTATTTCGTCCGCTTGTTTGAAAGAGGTGGACTTGGATCTCTTATCTAGTATCACATCGTCCCTGTCCACCATGGAGCGCAACGAAGTTAGTTCCTCGGCCGCTAGGGCTTCGGATAATGCCTCCAGGGCCAGTGCGGTGTCTTGTTTTCGGCGCGGAGCGCTGTGTCCAGATCACTTGCAAGAGTGATGATTCCGTTGGGTCCGGGCATTTTGAGCTTCATGCACCCATATGGGGTATGGCTTGAAAAATTGTAAATGCTTCTCGCCCTAGCAGAGCGTGGTATCCGCTGCTGAACGGGGCCACTTGAAATGTGACTTCCTCGGATCTGTAATTATCCGGCATGCCGAACACCACATCCAGTGTGATTTTCCCTGAAAAGCACGCTTCCCGGCTTGGTATTATTCCTCTGAAGGTTGTGTTGCTGCGCTCAATGCGGCTCCAGTCTATTTCCATTTTTCGCAGGGTTTCCTCGTAGATGAGGTTAAGTCCGCTGCCGCCGTCCATGAGTACCTTTGTAAGTCGGAAGCCGTCCACTATCGGACTGAGGACCAATGTGGCTGGTGCTCAGGCTGTCCGGAATTTAGGTTCGTCACTGTCATTAAAAGTAATAGCCGTGTCACTCCATGGGTTTATTGTTGCTACTTGGTAGACTTCGGTAAGGTTGCGGAGGGTTCGTTTCCTCGCATTGTTTGATGCGAAGGTCTCGAAGACTGTCGACACCGTACTGGTGTTTCTGGGGTGGTGTTCTTCGAATTCTGGAGTTAGAAGCTCCTCGCCACTTCTAGCCACCCGCCGGAGTATCCAACATGCTCTAAGGCAGTGAGTTGGTGTGACGTCCCCTGAACAGTGAAATTTACAGGGTCCATTGAGCCATCCCTCCAGTACGGTCCCATACCCTATAGAGGGTTTTTGTTTTTTGATGTTTGGCTCAGGTGCCTGGCGATAATGCGCCCTTTTGTTTCGGACTCGTGTTGTATTCAGGGCCGGATTGTCCCAGAATTTATCTTCGGTTTTCCGAACGCTTTCTGTCGCACAGTACTTTCGTACTATGGATGTCAAGTTGGCGAAGCGTGTACTTTCGCGGCGACTTATGGCGTTGAGGATTCCGATGTCCGTGCAGTTTTTACAGAAGAATGAAATTGCTTCTTCCTCATGGCAGTCCTTTATCCTGTTCATCACCAGGAGGAATCTCGCCCAATAGTGGTGTACTGTTTCCCCAGGCACTTGCCGTATTTGGGATAAATCCCTTATAGTTGGGTGGGCGGGTGGATTTAAATCCGGAACCTTGCCCGATAAAAGATTCAGGGGCCAAGAAGTTTCCGAATTCGGAAGCTTGCTTTCTTGGACATTATTCAATGAATCAGGCCTGCTGCCTGACTTTGGGTTCAGGACTTGGGCAACATCCTCCCCTCCGCGGGTACCCGGCTTGGAGGGGTCGGGAATCCGGACACATCTGGTCCTTAGAGCGGGCGAAGATGCGCCGCATTGTTCTTCCACCACTTCAACGTGGTGGGTGACCTGGGGAGAGCCGATCTCTCTCTGATCGGGTTTAAGCCCAATCTGGCCGTAATCTGTAGCGACTCCTAGGGCGGCAATGCGATCCAGGAGCTCATTCAGGGAAGAGAGCTCCATCGGATCTAACTGCTCGGCGAGTTCCGAGCTGATGTGAAGATTGCTTTCGATGGCCCGAGAGGTCATCGTCGGGCGGCCGAACAGGCGGTCATCAAAAACCTGCCTAGCCGGAGGGTTTGGCCGACAGCCAAAGCTCCTTTAGCAACCGCGCTGTCTTTAAAGACGGGGTGCGGCATCCTTCCTGACGGTGCCGACACAGAGGAACTCTCAATGAAAGCACCAATGTCGGTGTCAAAACCGGCGGATCTCAGGTAGGGGGTCCCGAACTGTGCGTCTAGGCGGATGGTAACAGGAGACAAGGGACACGATGTTTTTACCCAGGTTCGGGCCCTCTCGATGGAGATAAAACCCTACTCCCACTTGATTAATATTGATGATATGGGTAGTACAAGAGTGGATCTACCACGAGATCAGAGAGGCTAAACCCTAGAAGCTAGCCTATTGTATGATTGTTGTTCGTCCTACGCACTAAAACTCTCCGGTTTATATAGACACCAAAGAGGGCTAGGGTTACACAGAGTTGGTTACAATGGGAGGAGATCTTCATATCGTATCGCCAAGCTTGCCTTTCACGCCAAGGAAAGTCCCATCCGGACACGGGACGGAGTCTTCAATCTTGCATCTTCAGAGTCCAGGAGTCTGGCCAAAGGTCATAGTCCGGCCATCCGGACACCCCCTAATCCAGGACTCCCTTAGTACGCATCTAGTCAAGAGCCCCCCAGGGCATAAAAGTATGGCCGATCGCCCATGATCACATCAACCACATCAATTCAATGGCAGTACCTCTAGACCTAGTAGTTAGGGGGCTCCATAACACATAAAGCCCCCATGGGTATGAAGCCACAAATAACATCTTCTAAAAGATGCAAGGCGCAAAGGCCAAGTTTATTGGCCCACCACTCTAACGATTGTCTTCGGCTCACCAAAAAAATGCTACGCCAAAGAATAAATCTTTGACACCTTCCCACCATGCGGTAGTTTACTGTATGCCAACGGGATAAACCACGTTGACTAGATTCCACATGGTAAATCACTCAGGCCAACACCGTGTGATGCAATCACACCTATGGGAAAGGCCGAACCCCGCCCTTAGAGCGGAAATCACACAGCTGCCGGAGTAGCGAGTCGCGCATGCCTATCAAAATTTAGATATGATAGCAAACTATCCAGACACCAACTGAGGAGTCCGCGCTACTTCACAGTATAACAGCTGGGTTTTCCAGGGTCTGATCATGAGCCCTCGGACCAACCACAAGAGGACGTTCAGCTACCTCCAAGTATTTTCCTTTACAAACTAAGTTTGACGCAGAACAGGATTGGTGACCTGGAATCGGCCAGGACACACAAGGAGCCCTCCTAAAGAAGGCAGTCTGGATTCACTTCAAATCCACTCACAGCCCCCCTCCAGTCTGGCCATCACAGGTTCTGCCAAACACACCTCTTTTCATAATCATAAATCGTACCCATATGCATAGACATATCATCCTACTACAATGCGTAGACTTAAATAACACTTACCGACCATCGTTTATCGCCGACGCCTCTCTGACAAAAAACAGCAGCCACGCTTCATGTTACGCCCGGTTATACCAGGGGCTTCACAGTACGACACTAAAGTACGACCACCTTTTCGGTCGCTCGGCACCCCGAACTTATAGCATTATATGCATCAGCTCCGAATCATGTCTTGGATCATTGGTTGGGTTTGCCCGGCTCCCATGTTTTGGTACCTTACGTTCCATTCTATCGGCTAAGGTAGCGCTGGGAGAACTACTGCGATTGTGTCCCGGTTTGGCCAGACGAGCACCTCAGTAGAGAAAGCCAAAAACCGACTGTCATGATGCAGCGAGAGCTGGTCAGCTGTTCGAGAGGTTGTAAAATCCTTAAAGATTCATTCCACACAACGCCATTATAAATGCAGAGTGCGACGGATCAGTCTTCTGATCAGGCGCCAATAGAGCCCCTAGTTCGGCCTTCCGAACACTAGGGGCTGCGCCGACCATACTCGAATTCCTATGGCTAAGTGAGAGTAATAAAGCCATATAGTCCGATTGCCTGGTTCACAGAGAGAAACACCTCCTTAAAAGGACCCAACTATGGGATAAAGAGCGTTTAGATATATCTAGAACACCCCCGTATTCTTTTTACGTGGGGGCAGAAGCCGACGACTAGTCAACTCTCAAGATTTGCATACAATAAACAGCCGCACAGGAAGAACATATGTTCAAACAAAACAGGCAATATATAATAAAAATGCCATTATCCCATATTACAAAAAGCGGAACGAATGCCCTCAGGGAAATATAATGTCTTTGGCACACTTATCCGCCGCAAGGCGGGCCCCTTTCAGTACACCTTCATAGTATAGTTCGGGCTTGCGGTGCTCCTTACCCTCCGACGGCCCCTCAGTCATCAGCTTCTCCGCGTCAAGCTTCCGCCAATGCACTTTTGCATGGGCAAACGCCATGCGTGCACCTTCTATACAGACTGATCACTTGATAGCATCTAGCCGAGGACAGGCACCCACAATCCGCTTCATGAGCCCGAGGTAACTGCTTGGAATCGGCTCCACAGGCCACAGCCGGACAACTAAGTCATTCATGGCTAGTTCAGCCGCCTGGTGCAGTTCGACCAGCTGCTTCAGCTAATCGATAAAAGGCACAGGATAGTTCGGCGCCAAATACTGCGACCAAAAATCCCTCTTTGCAGACTTCTTCTCCTCGGTTTGGTAGAATTGGGCGGCATCTGATATGCTGTGAGGAAGATCCGCAAAAGCCCCTGGAAAAATAAGAATTCAGCTTGCCGCTTAGGATTCTTCCCATTATCATGTACAAAGGGCTAAGAATACAGAAGGCCTTACCAGCCGCAACTTTCCGGGCCTCCTGAATGTCCCGCACATCACCTCGGGCTTCTTTCCGAGCACCTTCCGCAGCCTCGAGAGCTTGGGCGAGTTCGGATTTTTTCCCTACTAGACTCTGCTCCAAGCCCTCGCTTTTCTTCATAGCTTCCTGGAGCTCTCGCTCAGCTGCAATGACCCTGGCCTCGTGTTTTTCACGAAGCGCCTGTTCGGCGGCAGCCTTCTCGTTGGCATCGGCCACAGCCTTCTTTAGTGCCTCGTATTCGGCAATCGCTCCTAGAGCATACAATACAAATACTTTTCAGTAAGCACAACTATTCATTCGTGCCAACTTCAAGACAAATGTTTTCAATAGACCTTGCTTGTCTTCCAATTGATTCTTCACATGGCCGAGTTCTTCCTCGGCCTGTGCAAGGCTCTGCTTCAGTTCGGACACTTCCGCATTATAAGCGGCCGTCCTCTCTGCAGACGCCTGTTTTCACATAAAGGGGTATACGTCATTCACATAGGCTCCTGCGAAAGCAGAGGATTTGATCCCCTGCCTGGCCCCGTCTCCTCCGCCGGACAGTGTATCAGGGGCTACTACTCATATTATGACAATTCCTCAAAGGTTTCTTAGGAAACATACCTCAAAGGCCTTTATAAGGCCAAAGCAGGACTCATTCAGCCCGCTCTCGACGGACTGAATCTTCTCAACCAGTGCGCCCATGAGGGTCCAATGCTCATCGACGATAGACGCATTCTTCAACGCTGTCGATAGACCGCCGGGCAGCTCTGCTCGAACAGAGGATGCCGGCAGGGTTGGCAGGCCTCCCACCATCAAAGGTGACTGTTCACTCGATTCTGGAACCTCATACGTCCCGGGGGCCTTATACGCCCCCGCGTGTCCGGCTCCAGGGATATTGGTGGAAATATGCCCTAGAGGCAATAATAAAATGGTTATTATTATATTTCTTTGTTCATGATAATTGTCTGTTATTCACGCTATAACTGTGTTATCCAGAAATCGTAATACACGTGTGAATACATAGACTACAACATGTCCCTAGTAAGCCTCTAGTTGACTAGCTCGTTGATCAACAGATAGTCATGGTTTCCTGACTATGGGCATTGGATGTCATTGATAATGGGATCACATCATTAGGAGAATGATGTGATGGACAAGACCCAATCCTAAGCATAGCTCAAAGATCGTGTAGTTCATTTAGCTAGAGATTTTCCAAATGTCAAGTATCATTTCCTTAGACCATGAGATTGTGCAACTCCCGGATAACGTAGGAGTGCTTTGGGTGTGCCAAACGTCACAACATAACTGGGTGACTATAAAGGTGCACTACGAGTATCTCCGAAAGTGTCTGTTGGGTTGGCACGAATCGAGACTGGGATTTGTCACTCCGTATGACGGAGAGGTATCTCTGGGCCCACTCGATAATGCATCATCATAATGAGCTCAATGTGACCAAGTGTTTGGTCACGGGATCATGCATTACGGTACGAGTAAAGTGACTTGCCAGTAACGAGATTAAACGAGGTATTGGGATACCGACGATCGAGTCTCGGGCAAGTAACGTACTGATTGACAAAGGGAATTGTATACGGGGTTGATTGAATCCTCGACATCGTGGTTCATCCGATGAGATCATCGAGGAGTATGTGGGAGCCAACATGGGTATCTAGATCCCGCTGTTGGGTATTGACCGGAGAGGCGTCTCGGTCATGTCTGCATGTCTCCCGAACCCGTAGGGTCTACACACTTAAGGTTCGGTGACGTTAGCGTTGTAGAGATATTAGTATGCAGTAACCCGAAAGTTGTCCGGAGTCCCGGATGAGATCCCGGACGTGACGAGGAGTCCCGGAATGGTCCGAAGGTGAAGAATTATATATAGGAAGTCAGGTTTCGGCCATTGGGAAAGTTTCGGGGGTCACCGGTATTTTACTGGGACCACCGGAAGGATCCCGGGGGTCCACCGGGTGGGGCCACCTATCCTGGAAGGCCCCATGGGCTGAAGTGGGAGGGGAACCAGCCCCAGGTGGGCTGGTGCGCCCCCCCTTGGTCCCCCCTGCGCCTAGGGTTGGAAACCCTAGGGCGGGGGGCGCCTCCACCTGGCTTGGAGGGCAAGTTTCCCGCCTGGCCGCTGCCCCCCCCTTGGAGATCCCATCTCCTAGGGCCGGCGCCCCCCCTAGGGGGCCTATATAAAGAGGGTGGGGGTGTGAGGGCAGCCGCACCCATGCTCTTGGCGCTTCCCTCTCCCATTGCTACACCTCTCCCTCTCATAGAAGCTCGGCGAAGCTCTGCCAAAATCGCTGCTGCATCCACCATCACGCCGTCGTGCTGCTGGATCTCCGTCAACCTCTCCTTCCCCCTCGCTGGATCAAGAAGGAGGAGACGTCTTCCTCAACCGTACGTGTGTTGAACACGGAGGTGCTGTCTGTTCAGCACTAGGATCATCGGTGATTTGGATCACGACGAGTACGACTCCCTCAACCCCGTTCTCTTGAACGCTTCCGCTCGCAATCTACAAGAGTATGTAGATGCACTCCTTTATCTCGTTGCTAGATGAACCCATAGATGAAAGCGTAGAATTTTTTTATTTTCTGCAACGTTCCCCAACAGTGGCATCATGAGCTAGGTCTATGCGTAGTTCTCTTTGCACGAGTAGAACACAAATTTGTTGTGGGCGTAGATGTTGTCAACTTTCTTGCCACTACTAGTCTTATTTTTCTTCAGCGGTATTGTGGGATGATGCGGCCCGGACCAACCTTACACGTACGCTTACGTGAGACAGGTTCCACCGACTGACATGCACTAGTTTCATAAGGTGGCTAGCGGGTGTCTGTCTCTCCCACTTTAGTTGGAGCGGATTCGATGAAAAGGGTCCTTATGAAGGGTAAATAGAAGTTGGCAAATCACGTTGTGGCTTTCACGTAGGTAAGAAAACATTCTTGCTAGAATCCTTTTGCAGCCACGTAAAAACATGCAACAACAATTAGAGGACGTCTAACTTGTTTTTGCAGCATGTGTTTTCTGATGTGATATGGCCAAAAGTTGTGATGAATGATATATATGTGATGTATGAAATCATGTTCTTGTAATAGGAATCACGACTTGCATATCGATGAGTATGACAACCGGCATGAGCCATAGGAGTTGTCTTTATTTTTTTGTATGACCTGCGTGTCATTGAGAAATGCCATGTAAATTACTTTACTTTATTGCTAAATGTGTTAGCCATAGTAGTAGAAGTAATAGTTGGCGAGCAACTTCATGGAGACACGATGATGGAGATCATGATGATGGAGATCATGGTGTCATGCCGGTGACGAAGATGATCATGGAGCCCCGAAAATGGAGATCAAAGGAGCTATATGATATTGGCCATATCATGTCACTATTTGATTGCATGTGATGTTTATCATGTTTTTCATCTTATTTACTTAGAACGAAGATAGTAAATAAGATGATCCCTCATAATAATTTCAAGAAAAGTGTTCCCCCTAACTGTGCACCGTTGCAAAGTTTCGTTGTTTCGAAGCACCACGTGATGATCGGGTGTGATAGATCCTAATGTTCGAATACAACGGGTGTAAGCCAGATTTACACACGCAATACACTTAAGTTGACTTGACGAGCCTAGCATGTACAGACATGGCCTCGGAACACGGAGGACCGAAAGGTCGAGCATGAGTCGTATAGAAGATACGATCAACATGGAGATGTTCACCGATGTCAACTAGTCCGTCTCACTGATGATCGGACACGGCCTAGTTGACTCGGATCATGTTTCACTTAGATGACTAGAGGGATGTCTAATCTGAGTGGGAGTTCATTAAATAATTTGATTAGATGAACTTAATTATCACGAACTTAGTCTAAAATCTTTACAATATGTCTTGTAGATCAAATGGCCCACGTTACCCTCAACTTCAACGCGTTCCTAGAGAAAACCAAGCTGAAAGATGATGGCAGCAACTATACGGACTGGGTCCGGAACCTGAGGATCATCCTCGTAGCTGCCAAGAAAGATTATGTCCTAGAAGCACCGCTAGGTGAAGCACCAATCCTAGAGAACCAAGACGTTATGAACGCTTGGCAGTCTCGTGCTGATGATTACTCCCTCGTTCAGTGCGGCATGCTTTACAGCTTAGAACCAGGGCTCCAAAAGCGTTTTGAGCAACACAGAGCATATGAGATGTTCGAAGAGCTGAAAATGGTTTTCCAAGCTCATGCCCGGGTCAAGAGATATGAAGTCTCCGACAAGTTCTTCAGCTGTAAGATGGAGGAAAATAGTTCTGTCAGTGAGCACATACTCAAGATGTCTGGGTTGCACAACCGCTTGACTCAGCTGGAAGTTAACCTCCCAGATGACTCGGTCATTGACAGAATCCTTCAGTCACTCCCATCGAGCTACAAGAGCTTTGTGATGAACTTCAATATGCAGGGGATGGAAAAGACCATTGCTGAGGTATATTCAAAGCTGAAATCAGCGGAGGTGGAGATCAAAAAGGAACATCAAGTGTTTATGGTGAATAAAACCACTAAGTTCAAGAAAGGCAAGGGTAAGAAGAACTCCAAGACGGACGTCAAGGGAGTTGTCGCGCCCGGTAAGCCAATTGCCGGGAAGAAGTCAAACAATGGACCCAAGTCTGAGACTGAGTGCTTTTATTGCAAGGGAAGTGGTCAGTGGAAGCGGAACTGCCCCAAGTACTTAGGGGACAAGAAGGCCGGCAAAACCAAAGGTATATGTGATATACATGTAATTGATGTGTACCTTACCAGTACTCGTAGTAGCTCTTGGGTATTTGATACCGGTGCGGTTGCTTATATTTGTAACTCAAAGCAGGAGTTGCGGAATAAGCGGAGACTGGCGAAGGACAAGGTGACGATGCGCGTCGGGAATGGTTCCAAGGTCGATGTGATCGCCATCGGCACGCTACCTCTACATTTACCTACGGGATTAGTTTTAAACCTCAGTAATTGTTATTTATTACCAGCTTTGAGCATGAACATGTATCAGGATCTCGTTTAATTTGACATGGCTACTCATTTAAATCCGAGAATAATAGTTGTTCTATTTATATGAGAGATATGTTTTATGGTCATGCCCCGCTGGTGAATGGTTTATTCTTAATGAATCTCGAGCGTAATGTTACACATATTCATAGTGTGAATACCAAAAGATGTAAAGTTGATAATGATAGTCCCACATACTTGTGGCACTGCCGCCTTGGTCACATTGGTGTCAAGCGCATGAAGAAGCTCCATGCTAATGGACTTTTAGAGTCTCTGGATTATGAATCATTGACACATGCGAACCATGCCTCATGGGCAAAATGACCAAGACTCCGTTCTCCGGAACAATGGAGCGAGCAACCAACTTGTTGGAAATCATACATACTGATGTGTGTGGTCCAATGAGCGTTGAGGCTCGCGGAGGATATCGTTAAGTTCTCACTCTCACTGACCACTTGAGTAGATATGGGTATGTCTACTTAATGAAACACAAGTCTGAGACCTTTGAAAAGTTCAAGGAATTTCAGAATGAGGTAGAGAATCAGCGTGACCGAAAGATAAAATTCTTATGATCAGATCATGGAGGAGAATATTTAAGTCACGAATTTGGTACACACTTAAGGAAATGTGGAATCATTTCACAACTCACGCCGCCTAGAACACCTCAGCGTAACGGTGTGTCCGAACGTTGTAATCACACTTTATTGGATATGGTGCGATCTATGATGTCTCTTACTGATTTACCGCTATCATTTTGGGGATGCGCTCTAGAGACAACTACATTCACTATAAATAGGGCACCGTCTAAATCCGTTGAGACGACACCGTATGAATTATGGTCTGGGAAGAAACCTAAGCTGTCGTTTCTAAAAGTTTGGGGATGCGATGCTTATGTCAAGAAACTTCAACCTGAAAAGCTCGAACCCAAGTCGGAAAAATGCGTCTTCATAGGATACCCTAAGGAAACCATTGGGTATACCTTCTACTTAAGATCCGAGGGAAAGATCTTTGTTGCCAAGAACGGGTCCTTTCTAGAGAAAGAGTTTCTCTCGAAAGAATTAAGTGGGAGGAAGGTGGAACTTGATGAAGTACTACCTCTTGAACCGGTGAGTAGCGCAGCTCAGGAAGATGTTCCTGTGGTGCCAACACCAACTGAAGAGGAAGTTAATGATGATGATCAAGGTACTTCAAATCAAGTTACTACTGAACTTCGTAGGTCCACACGGACACGGTCCACACCAGAGTGGTATGGCAACCCTGTCCTGGAAATCATGTTGTTAGACAATGGTGAACCTTCGAACTATGAAGAAGCGATGGCGGGCCCAGATTCCAACAAATGGCTTGAAGCCATGCAATCCGAGATAGGATCCATGTATGAAAACAAAGTATGGACTTTGACAGACTTGCCCGATGATTGGCGAGCGATAGAAAACAAATGGATCTTTAAGAAGAAGACGGATGCGGATGGTAATGTTACCATCTATAAAGCTCGACTTGTCGCTAAGGGTTATCGACAAGTTCAAGGGGTTGACTACGATGAGACATTCTCTCCTGTAGCAAAGCTAAAATCCGTCCGAATCATGTTAGCAATTGCTGCATACTATGATTATGAGATATGGCAGATGGACGTCAAAACGGCATTCCTTAACATATATCTTAAGGAAGAACTGTATATGATGCAGTCGGAAGGTTTTGTCGACCCTGAGAATGCTAACAAGGTGTGCAAGCTCCAGCGATCCATTTATGTCATGGTGCAAGCATCTCGGAGTTGGAACATTCGCTTTGATGAGATGATCAAAGCGTTTGGGTTTATGCAGACTTATGGAGAAGCCTGCGTTTACAAGAAAGTGAGTGGGAGCTCTGTAGCATTTCCCATATTATATGTGGATGACATACTTTTGATGGGAAATGATATAGAACTTTTGGACAGCATTAAGGACCTTGGAGAAGCTGCTTACATATTAGGCATCAAGATCTATAGGGATAGATCGAGATGCCTCATAGGTCTTTCACAAAGCACATACCTTGATAAGATATTGAAGAAGTTCAATATGGATCAGTCCAAGAAAGGGTTCGTGCCTATATTGCAAGGTGTGAGATTGAGCTCGGCTCAATGCCCGACCACGGCAGAAGATAAAGAAGAGATGAGTGTCATCCCCTATGCCTCAGCCATAGGGTCTATTATGAAAGCCATGCTGTGTACCAGACCTGATGTAAACCTTGCCGTAAGTTTGGTAGGAAGGTACCAAAGTAATCCCGGCAAGGAACACTGGACAGTGGTCAAGAACATCCTAAAGTACCTGAAAAGGACTAAGGATATGTTTCTCGTTTATGGAGGTGACAAAGAGCTCGTCGTAAAGGGTTACGTCGATGCTAGCTTCGACACGGATCTGGATGACTCTAAGTCACAAATCGGATACGTGTATATTTTGAATGGTGGGGCAGTAAGCTGGTGCAGTTGCAAGCAAAGCGTCGTGGCGGGATCTACATGTGAAGTAGAGTACATGGCAGCCTCGGAGGCAACGCATGAAGCAATCTGGGTGAAGGAGTTCATCACCGACCTAGGAGTCATACCCAATGTGTCGGGGCCGATCGCACTCTTCTGTGACAACACTGGAGCTATTACACTTGCAAGGGAGCCCAGGTTTCACAATAAGACCAGGCACATCAAGCGTCGCTTCAACTCCATACGTGAAAATGTTCAAGATGGAGACATAGATATTTTTAAAGTACATACGGACCTGAATGTAGCAGATCCGTTTACTTAACCTCTCCCTAGGGCAAAACATGATCAACACCAGAACGCTATGGGTGTTTGATTCATCACAATGTAACTAGAATATTGACTCTAGTGCAAGTGGGAGACTGTTGGAAATATGCCCTAGAGGCAATAATAAAATGGTTATTATTATATTTCTTTGTTCATGATAATTGTCTGTTATTCATGCTATAACTGTGTTATCCAGAAATCGTAATACACGTGTGAATACATAGACCACAACATGTCCCTAGTAAGCCTCTAGTTGACTAGCTCGTTGATCAACATATAGTCATGGTTTCCTGACTATGGGCATTGGATGTCATTGATAATGGGATCAAATCATTAGGATAATGATGTGATGGACAAGACCCAATCCTAAGCATAGCACAAAGATCGTGTAGTTCGTTTAGCTAGAGCTTTTCCAAATGTCCAGTATCATTTCCTTAGACCATGAGATTGTGCAACTACCGGATACCGTAGGAGTGCTTTGGGTGTGCCAAACGTCACAACGTAACTAGGTGACTATAAAGGTTCACTACGGGTATCTCCGAAAGTGTCTGTTGGGTTGGCACGAATCGAGACTGGGATTTGTCACTCCGTATGACGGAGAGGTATCTCTGGGCCCACTCGGTAATGCATCATCATAATGAGCTCAATGTGACCAAGTGTCTGGTCACGGGATCATGCATTACGGTACGAGTAAAGTGACTTGCCGGTAACGAGATTAAACGAGGTATTGGGATACCGACGATCGAGTCTCGGGCAAGTAACGCACCGATTGACAAAGGGAATTGTATACGGGGTTGATTGAATCCTCGACATCGTGGTTCATCCGATGAGATCATCGAGGAGTATTTGGGAGCCAACATGGGTATCTAGATCCCACTATTGGTTATTGACCGGAGAGGTGTCTCGGTCATGTCTGCATGTCTCCCGAACTCGTAGGGTCTACACACTTAAGGTTCAGTGACGCTAGGGTTGTAGAGATATTAGTATGCAGTAACCCGAAAGTTGTTTGGAGTCCCGAATGAGATCCCAGACATCACGAGGAGTTCTGGAATGGTCCGGAGGTGAATAATTATATATAGGAAGTCAGGTTTCGGCCATCGGGAAAGTTTCAGGGGTCACCGGTATTGTACCGGGATCACCGGAAGGGTCCCGGGGGTCCACCGGGTGGGGCCACCTATCCCGGAAGGCCCCATGGGCTGAAGTGGGAGGGGAACCAGCCCCAGGTGGGCTGGTGCACCCCCCTTGGGCCCCCCTGCGCCTAGGGTTGGAAACCCTAGGGTGGGTGGCGCCTCCACCTGGCTTGGGGGGCAAGTTTCCCCCTGGCCGCCCCCCCTTGGAGATCCCATCTCCTAGGGCCGGCGCCCCCCTAGGGGGCCTATATAAAGAGGGGGGGAGGGGGGGCAGCCGCACCCATGCTCTTGGCGCCTCCCTCTCCCATTGCTACACCTCTCCCTCTCGTAGAAGCTCGGCGAAGCTCTGCCGAGATCACTGCTGCATCCACCACCACGCCGTCGTGCTGCTGGATCTCCGTCAACCTCTCCTTACCCTTTGTTGGATCAAGAAGGAGGAGACGTCTTCCTCAACCGTATGTGTGTTGAATGCGGAGGTGCTGTCCGTTTAGCACTAGGATCATCGGTGATTTGGATCACGACGAGTACGACTCCCTCAACCCCGTTCTCTTGAACACTTCCAGTCGGATCTATAGGGGTATGTAGATGCACTCCTTTCTCTCGTTGCTATATGAACTCATAGATTGATCTTGGTGAAAGCGTACAATTTTTTTTATTTTCTACAATGTTCCCCAACAGATATGTCCTCCCTGGTCTGGGTCCTATCGAGATGACACTTCAGTGTCGCGCCTGGACTTTGGGAAAGGGGCCTGCGGAGGCGTCTCGCTCGCCAAGGCGTCTGAGCCCAGGGAATCCTCCGACGAGGACTGGCCGGCGCGGGACCTTGCCGGACTGTGCAAAAATGTGGCAACAGTTAAAACTACTATACCCCAAAACAATCCCGGACACATATACATGTTCGGATACTTACGACTTCTCTAGGGGCTGGGCCCTAGGATCCCACTCTCGGCTGCTATCGGTTGCCGTGGTGGATGCCTCTGGGAGGGAACCTTTCCCCCTCTTGGGCAATCCAGCCTCCAGGGATGTGGAGGCCATCCTTTTCTTCCCGCCGCCGGAGTGAGGCTCATCCTCCTCTGCTTCCTCCTCTTCGTCTTCAGAAGAAGGATCGTCGCTGGAGTCTTCAGATTTGGCGTCCGAAGCCTCGCGACAACGGAGGCCACTCCGGGTCTTTTTGACCTTCTTGGAGGCCTCTTTCTTTGGCGCCTTGTAAGGCGCAGGGACCAGCATCTTCATCAGAAGAGGTCCGGCCGGTTCTTCCGGCAGTGGGGCCGGACAATGTATCCGCCCCACCTTCTTTATCCATCCCCGAGGTCACGATGAAACACGATTAAGATGTCTCCCTATAACGCATGGATGGACAGGGCATCGCTATAACTTACTGGGCTTGCAGAATGGAATAATTGATACCCACGGTCCTCGGCGGAGCCCGGCCACGATTTGCCGGACTTGAAGAGCACCTTCCAGATATCCTTGTGGAGGAGTCATAGAGCTCCTGAATGGTTTGGTGCTCGGTTGGGTCGAACTCCCACATAGTGCAGGCTCGGCGCTGACAAGGGAGAACCAGCCAAACTAGCATCACCTGGACTGCATCAACGAGCTTGATGTCCCTGTCAACCACACTCTGAACGCGCGTCTGGAGCAGTGACATCTCATCGGACGAGGACCAGTTCGGGCCCTTCTTGGGCCAGGACGTGAGCTGCAGTGGAGCTCCGGATTTGAACTCTGGAGCTGCCGCCCACTTTTTGCCGCGTGGTTCGGTCATATAGAACCACTGCTGCTGCCACTCCTTGACGGAGTCGTTGAAGGCACCCTTCGGCCAAACGGCCTTGGGCATCTTGCTTACCATGGCGCCACCGCACTCGGCGTGTTCGCCACTCACCACCTTGGGTTTCACATTGAAAATCTTCAGCCACAGGCCGAAGTGAGGTGGGATCCGGAGAAAAGCCTCGCACACGACGATGAACGTCGAGATATTGAGGAAGGAGTTGGGGGAAAGATCATGAAAATCAATCCCGTAGTAATACATGACTCCACGAACAAATGGGTGAAGGGGAAACCCGAGCCCGCGGACAAAATGGGGAAGGAACACGACTCTCTCGTGAGGTTCCGGAGTCGGGACGATCTGTCCCGCCGGTGGGAGATGGCGGCCGATCTTCTGGGCCAGATACCCGGCTCCCCGGAGCTTCTTGATGTCCTTCTCCTGGACGGTCGAGGCCATCCATCTGCCTCCTGCTCCGGATCCGAAAATCTTCGGAAAACCTCTCTTCGATGGAAAAAAGAGTGCTTGGGCGTTAGGGCTCGAATAGAGGGGAATGAGATAGCGGAAAGAGGAGGCGTGGGTAAAGAGGAAGAGACCTTGTCCCTTTATAAAGGCGATGAAAGCCATTTGCACCTCCCCACTCATCTGGTGGAACCCGCCCATTCTCCACTCGCCGCGATTAGCGGTGTGGTTAGGTTACCCATGCCGTATTGATGAGAATCCTGTAATAAGGGGACACGATCTCTCCTTTGACAAGACGTGTCAAGAAAACCGCCTCACAATACGCGCTGTGGCTGGATGTAGGAAAACGGTTCGAATAATGACCCAACCGTAATGACACGTCGCATTGTCTCAAAAGTTGTTAGCAGATTGCATTTGTGAAGTATCATTCTCTCTACAGTGGCATGTGAAGATCCTTTTGCAGATCCGGACACGGTCTACGTGTTCGATAATTACTTTGGAGTATTTAGAGATGGAACCCGCCTTGCAATGCCAAAGACAAGACTGCGTGCCGGACTCATCATCATTGAAGCCTGGTTCAGGGGCTACTGAGGGAGTCCTGGATTAGGGGGTATCCGGACAGCCAGACTATATACATCGTCCGGACTATCGAAGCGTGAAGATACAAGACTCAAGACTTCGTCCCGTGTCCGGATGGGACTCTCCTTGGCGTGGAAGGCAACCTTGGCGATCCGGATATTGAGTTTCCTTCCTTGTAACCGACTCCATGTAAACCTAGCCCTCTCCGGTGTCTATATAAACCGGAGAGGTTGGTCTTTAGAAGGCCGATCACAATTACAATCATACCATCATAGGCTAGCTCTTAGGGTTTAGCCTCTACGATCTCGTGGTAGAGCTCCTCTTGTACTACCCATATCTTCAATATTAATCAAGCAGGAAGTAGGGTTTTACCTCCATCGAGAGGGCCCAGACCTGGGTAAACATCTGTGTCCCTTGCTTCCTGTTACCATCAGCCTAGACGCACATATCGGGACCCCCTACCCGAGATCCGCCGGTTTTGACACCGACAACGACCTCCACACATTTGGAGGCTGAGTCACCTAAGAAGGGAAAAACTCCCTTTCCGGATGAATCTGCCACCGCCACCGATAGCAGCCTGGAGTGGGATCCCAGGGTCCATCCCCTGGTTAAATCGTGAGTATATAAAACCCAGACATGTTTGTGTATCCAGACTCACTATCGTATAGCATTTAACGCATTGAGTCACGCCTTTTTTGCAGTCTGGCCAGGTCCCGTGCCGAGCAATCCTCATCGGAGGATTCACTGGGTTCGGATGCTAGGGACAATGGGACACCCCCGACGGCCCCCTCTCGAAAACACATGGATGACACCGAGGTATCGTCCCAAAGGGACCCAGGCCAAGGAGGGGCTGAGGGGACCGTCAAGGCAACACCAGAGGGTCAAACCTCGGAGGCCGGACACACGGGGGAAAAGGCCCCCATGCATGGACACCGACGGCGGGGGCTATCTTGAATTCGGCCCCCAGCCGGACACAGTTCCGGTGACTAACACGGCTCCGGAATCAGGCGGTCAACCTCCCTCGACAGAAGGGGGTGCGCCTATTCCACCGGCAACCTCTGCTCAACCAGAGGTGCCAGATACCTTATCAGCAGCGCCCTTATGGGTGCGGTGATTGAGAAGATTTAGTCTGCCGAAAGCAGGCTGACTGAAGCCTGCATCAGCCATACAGCGGGCTTTGAGATATGTTGTGAGGTTTCAAAGAGTATCATAGTATAGATTGTAGCCCCTGATACACTGTTCGGTGTTCGAAAGAAAAAGACGGATCGAGGATCAAATATATGTTCGTAGGAGACTTACCTTGTGGTACCTCTCCCTCTTTTGTTTTTCTAAGCAGGTATCTGTAGTGACTGCCACCTCTCATACTACGGAAGTCTCCGGACTGAAGCAGAGTCTAGAGCGGGCCGAAGAAGAACTCGGCCAAGTGAAGAAGCGGTTGAAGGATAACCAAGGTATGCAAAAACCTTGTTCGCATTCACCACGAATGAATACTTGAGTATGACGAAAAAATTTCATGATGTGCTCTAGGAGCGACGGTCGAAGTCGAGGCTCTTAAGAAGGCAGTGGCCAAGGCCGAGAAGAAGGCAGCCACAGAGCAGGCCCTTCGTGAAAAGCACGAGGCTAGGGTTATTGAAGTTCAGCAAGAGCTCCAAGAGGCCGTGAAGAAATGCGAGACCTTGGAGTAGAGTTTAACGGAGAAAGAATCCAAACTCACCAAGGCTCGTCAAGCCGCACACGATGCCCGAGGAGAAGTCCAAGGCGCCCTTCAGGAAATCCAGGAGGCCAGAAAGATCGCGGCGGGTAAGGCTTTTTCTATGCAAAGCAAATATTTAAGGAAGAAAATCATGTTACTAAACCGAATTCGGATTTCTCCAGGGGTGTTTGTGGAACTGCCGCGCAGCATATCTGATGCCGCACAATTCTACCAAGCCAAAGAAAGGAGCTCTACAGAGAAGCTCTTCTGGTCGCAATATCTGGCGCCAGAGCATCCAGTGCCCTTTGCCGATCAATTGAAACAGCTGATCGAGCTGCATAGGGCGGCCAAACTAGCCATGAAGGATTAAATTATCCGGCTATGGCCCGCCGAAGCGATTCCGAGCAGCTACCTTGGGATCGTGAATCGGCTTGTAAGTGCCTGCCCTCGACTTGAAGTCATCAAGCAGTCGGTTTGTATGGAAGGTGCACGAATGGCCTTCACCCGCGCAAAGGTGCACTGGGCGAAGATGGATGCCGAAAAGCTGATGACCGAAGGACCGCATGCGGGAAGGAGCACCACAAGCCCGAGTTATATTATGACAGTGTCCTGAAAGGATCCCGCCTTGTAGCGGAGCAATGTGCCAAGGATATTATATTCCCATGAATACATTCATGTTATCCTATGTAATGTGGAACAAGGTCATTTATATAATATAATGCCTGTTGATACGTCCCCAACGTATCTATAATTTTTGTTTGTTCCATGCTATTATATTACCCCTTTTGGATGTTTATGGGCTTTATTTTACACATTTATATCATTTTTGGGACTAACCTACTAACCGGAGGCCCAACCCATATTGCTGTTTTATTGCCTGTTTCAGTATTTTGAAGAAAAGGAATATCAAACGGAGTCCAAACGGATGAAACCTTCGGCAGCGTGATTTTTTGGAAGAATATGATCCTAGAGACTTGGAGTCCACGTCAGAAGATCCTCGAGGAGGCCACGAGATAGGAGGCCGTTCCCCCCTTACAGGGGCGCGCCCCCCTGTCTCGTGGGCCTCTCGAGCACCTCCCGACAGACTTCTTACGCCTATATATGCCTACGTACCCTAAAACCATCAAAAATCAAGATAGATCGGGAGTTCCGCCTCTGCAAGCCGCTGTAGCCACCAAAAACCTCTCGGGAGCCCGTTCCGGCACCCTGCCGGAGGGGGAATCCATCACCGGTGGCCATCTTCATTATCCCGACGCTCTCCATGACAAGGAGGGAGTAGTTCACCCTCGGGGATGAGAGTATGTACCAGTAGCTATGTGTTTGATCTCTCTCTCTCTCGTGTTCTCTCTCGTGTTCCCTCTATGGCACGATCTTGATGTATCGCGAGCTTTGCTATTATAGTTGGATCTTATGATGTTTCTCCCCCCTCTACTCTCTTGTGATGAATTGAGTTTCCCTCTTGAAGTTATCTTATCGGATTGAATCTTTGCTTTGAGAACACTTGATGTATGTCTTGCCGTGTTTATCTGTGGTGACAATGGGATATCACGTGCCACTTTATGTATGTTTTGGTGACCAACTTGCGGGTTCCGCCCATGAACCTATGCATAGGGGTTGGCACTCGTTTTCTTGACTCTCCGGTGGAGACTTTGGGGCACTCTTTGAAGTACTTTTGTGTTGGTTGGATGAATCTGAGATTGTGTGATGCATATCATATAATCATGCCCACGGATACTTGAGGTGACAATGGAGTATCTAGGTGACATTAGGGTTTTGGTTGATTTGTATCTTAAGGTGTTATTCTAGTACGAACTCTTTTATAGATCGATCTGAAAGAATAACTTTGAGGTGGTTTCGTACCCTACCACAATCTCTACATTTGTTCTCCGCTATTAGTGGCTTTGGAGTGACTCTTTGTTGCATGTTGAGGGATTTTTATATGATATATCTATGTTATTATTGTTGAGAGAACTTGCACTAGTGAAAGTATGAACCCTAGGCCTTGTTTCCTATCTTTGCAATACCGTTTACGCTCACTTTTAGCACTTGTTACCTAGCTGTTTTTATATTTTAAGATTACAAATACCTATTTCTACCATCCATATTGCACTTGTATCACCATCTCTTCGCCGAACTAGTGCACCTATACAATTTAGCATTGTATTGGGTGTGTTGGGGACACAAGAGACTCTTTGTTATTTGGTTGCAGGGTTGCTTGAGAGAGACCATCTTCATCCTACGCCTCCTACGGATTGATAAACCTTAGGTCTTCCACTTGAGGGAAATTTGCTACTGTCCTACAAACCTGTGCACTTGCAGGCCCAACAACATCTACAAGAAGAAGGTTGTGTAGTAGACATCAAGCTCTTTTCTGGCGCCATTGCCGGGGAGGCTAGGTAAAGGGCACTCACTCACACCCCGTCAACTAAGCTCTTTTCTGGCGCCGTTGCCGGGGAGGTGAGTGCTTGAAGGTATATCTTTAGATCTTGCAATTGAATCTTTTTGTTTCTTGTTTTATCACTAGTTTATTTTATAAAAGAAAACTACAAAAAATGGAGTTAAGTTTGTCTCATACACTTCGTCTTTTTAATATCTTTCGTGAGAATGATGGAAAGGAAAATTGTGCTCAAGTGCTAGAAGAAGAATGCATTAAAATGCTTGGTACTAGATCTTTGTATGATGAGCATGATTGCAATGTTGTTAGTATGAATTCCTTGAATATCCATGATGCTAATGATATGCAAAGCCACAATCTTGGGTGTCAGTGTCAAAACCGGCGGATCTCGGGTAGGGGGTCCCGAACTGTGCGTCTAGGCGGATGGTAACAGGAGACTAGGGACACAATGTTTTACCCAGGTTTGGGCCCTCTCGATGGAGGTAAAACCCTACTCCTGCTTGATTAATATTGATGATATGGGTAGTACAAGAGTAGATCTACCACAAGATCAGAGAGGCTAAACCCTAGAAGCTAGCCTATGGTATGATTGTTGTTCGTCCTATGGACTAAAACCCTCCGGTTTATATAGACACCGCAGAGGGCTAGGGTTACACAGAGTCTGTTACAATGGGAGGAGATCTACATATCCGTATCGCCAAGCTTGCCTTCCACGCCAAGGAAAGCCCCATCCAGACACGGGACAAAGTCTTCAATCTTGTATCATCATAGTCCAGGAGTCCGGCCAAAGGTTATAGTCCGGCTATCCGGACGCCCCCTAATCCAGGACTCCCTCAGTAGCCCCTGAACCAGGCTTCAATGACGATGAGTCTGGCGCGCAGATAGTCTTCGGCATTGCAAGGCGGGTTCCTCCTCCGAATACTTCGTAGAAGATTTTGAACACAAGGATAGTGTACGACTCTGCAAAACAAGTTCCACATACTACCGTAGAGAGAATAATATTTGTACAAATCTAATCTGCTGACGTATTCTGCAGCGTGACATCACGCCATGGCCAAGCCTTTATTCGAATTGTTTTACTGTCCTAGCTCAGCGCGTTTAGCGAGGCGGTTTCCTTGACATGTCTTGTCGAAGCAGAGATTGTGTCCCCTAATTCCGGGATTCTCATCAATATGGGCGTGGGTAACCCAACCGCGCCATTAATTATGGTGCTTGGGAGATAAGCGAGTTTTACCAGGCTGGTGGGGGCACGTAGTTTCGTCCACCCATATAAGGGGATAAGGATCCACCTTTTTCATCTACGCCTTCTTCCTCCTTTGCTTATCCATTTCCGCGCACTCGAGCACCATCGCCCAAGTCCGCAGACCTCACCTCGACCTTCTCCAGCCATGTCCGGAGCGGGAGGCAGGTGGATGGCCTCCTCTCTCACGGAGGGGCACATCAAAAAGTTGAGGAAAGCCGGATACTTGCACAACGACATTGCGCACCGGCTTCCAGACGAGGGGCAGCTCATACCCATCCCCAGGCCCCATGAGAGGGTGGTGTTCCTCCCCCATTTCCTCCGCGGACTGGGCTTCCCACTTCACCCATATGTCCGGGGGCTCATGTTCTACTACGGCCTGGATTTCCACGATCTGGCCCCGAACTTCATCCTCAACATCTCGGCGTTCATCATCGTGTGCGAGGCCTTCCTCTACATCTAGCCCCACTTCGGCTTATGGCTGCAGACTTTCAATGTCAAGCCGAAGGTAGTGGGCGGCCGCCAAGCGGAGTGCAGAGGTGCCATGGTGGGCAAGATGCCCAACGTCATATGGCTCGAGGGCTCCTTCGTAGAGACCATAATGGGGTGGCAATCAGGGTGGTTCTACATCACCGAGCCGCGTGACCCTGAATGGGCAGCGGCCCCCAAATTCCGATCTGGCATCCCTACACGGCTCACCTCCTGGAAAGAGAAGGGCCTGCCGTGGGGCAAAAAAGAGGAGCTGACCGGACTCCAAACATGCGTCCAACGCCTGGTGAGCAAGAAGCTCAAACTTGTCAACATAGTCCAGGTCATGCCCATCCGCCGGATCCTCCTGTGCCAACAACGGGCTTTCAGCTTGTGGGAGTTTAATCCGGCACAACACCGATCCCTGAGCAGGCTCTTTGACACTATGTACGAAGATGCCTGGAAGGTGCTGTTCAAGAGAGCCGAGGCTCCCGCATCCACTACCGAGGATCGCGGATTCAGCGCGCAGCGTCAAGCCAGCGCGGTAAGCTATTTTTACCTCTTACAGGATATTTGTTTTTCATAGTTTGACTCTATGCGGGATCTAAGCCCTCATGCCTTTGACAGGACTGGCAGAGGACGGCCGAACAGGTCAACTGTCCAGCTCCTTTGCCCGAAGATCCAGCCGACGCCCACTTGGCGAAGTTGCTAGTTCCGGCACCTTACGTGGTGCCGGAGAAGAAGGCTAAGAAGAAGGCCACGGGAACTCGAAAGAGTTCCCGGCGCCCGGTGGTGTCGGATTCATCGTACGATGGCTCCAAGACGCGCTCCTCTCACGAAGATGAGGAGGAGGAAAGAGAGGTTTCTTCTCGAGCAGGAGAAGAAAAGAAAAAGGAAGGCCGCCCCAACTGGGGAGGCCGGAGGGTCCAAGAAGGGAAGAACCCTTCCCCCGGACTATTCTACCAACATCGCCGACAGCGAGGAGGAGTTGCCACCTAGGGCCAAGCCCCTGGCGAAGTCGTAAGTGTTTGGACACTAGAGTGATTCATAGTGTTCTTTCGTTGCACAGCTTTCCCTGATGCCGGATATAATCATGCAGTCCGCCCCGAGCCTAGATCGATGTGTCGTCGAGCGGCTCCTTAGGCTCGTCGGATGTGAATAGCACTTCACTTCTGGCCGCCTCCTCCCCTCGCCCTACAGACGATGCCGAGGTATTGTCCCAAGAGGTTCCAAATCGAGGGGAGGCAGTCCTGGGGGCGCCTCAAGGCGACGTCCCGGACTCCAGGCGCAAGGGGGGCAAGACCCCCAGGGGCTCCAAGTCTGGCCTTGGGCCGGACACCGCGCCGGAACCTTCAGTGGTTCCGGACTCCGGCTGGCAGTCTCCTTCCAAGAGGACCAAGCCTATCAAGCCGGTGACCTCCGTCCAACCGGAGGCACCGGATAATTTACTGGAGGTGCTTAACGGCGCCTCCATCGATGAGGAGCACCGTACCGTAATGAGTGCGGTGATCCAGAAGGTTCAGTCCACCAAAAGCGGACTGACTGAAGCCTGTGCCAGCCTTCTAACAGGCTTTAAGGTATGTGAAAAATATGTGAAAATATTACCGCATAGACAGTAGCCCCTGATGCTCTGTTTGGTGTTCGGAAAGAGAAGCCGAATAGAGGATCTAATAACATTCGCAGGAGTCTAACATAAGTATGTCAATATGGAATGCAGGCTGCACTACTGACCTCTGCCGCACTGACTGCGGAGGTTGATGCATTGAAGCAGAGCCTCGAGCAGTCCGAGAATGAGCTCGGTCTTGCCAAGAAGCAGCTCGAGGACAAGGAAGGTAAGTAATACCTTATGTAAGTATATATAAAAAAGGATGTGGTTGCAAAAAATGACAGGACCATCGTGAGTATTGCAGGGGCCACAACCGAGGTGGCGACCCTGAAGGAGGCGCTGTCCAAGGCCGAAGACAATGCGGCCGTGGAGCGCATCGAGCGAGAAAAGCAGGAGGCGCGGGTGGCGGAGGTGCGGCAAGAGCTCCACGCTCTCGTGAAAAAACACGAGAGTTTGGAGCTTGACTCAAAGACTCGAGAGTCCGAGCTCGCCTCGGCCCTTGAGAGCGCCAAATCTGCCAAGGCTGAAGCCCAAAAAGCCCTCCAGGAAATTGAGGCGATGAAGAAGATAGCGGCGGGTAAGGCATCCTTTATGCAAATCAAGCACGTGAAGTGAATTACTTGTTACTTACCCGAGTCCGGAGCTCTCCAGGAGCATTCGCAGATCTGCCCCGCAGTGTGTCCGACGCTACCGCATTCTACCGAGCCGAGGAAGGGAGCTAGACGGAGAAGGTGTTCTGGTCCTAATATGTTAAGGCCGGACACCCGGTGCCCTTGAGCGACCAGCTGAAGCAGCTGGTCGAGCTCCATAAGGTAGCCGAACAGGCTATGAAGGGCCTTATAGTCCGGCTATGGCCTGGGGAGTTCATGCCTGGGAGCTACTTTGGGCTGGTGAGGCGGTTGGCGGATGCCTGTCCACGGCTTGAAGTCATCAAGCGCTCCGTATGCATTGAAGGCGCCCGTAGGGCCCTTGCCCGTGTTAAAGTACACTGGGGAAAGATGGATGCTGAGAAGCTGGTGACAGATGGGCCACCGGAGGGCAAGGAGCATCACAAGCCCGAGATGTATTATGAGGGCGTCCCGAAGGGTGCCCGTCTTGTGGCGGATGAATGCTCCAAGGATGTAATTTTTGAGTAAACTCGCTCGTGTTATCCTATGCGCTGAAAACTTGTTCATATGCGCTAAGCAATGCTTTTTGAATTTAAAATATTACCTTCTGTGCAGCCGTTTATTAAATCTGTGAGATGGCGAGTCGTCGGCTTCTACCCCCATGCCACGAGTGCTGGGGTGTTCAGGATAAACCTGAGCGCTCTTGTTCCCATTCTTGGGTCCTTCGAGGGAGGCGCTCAACACAACGAACGAGGCAATCAGACTATAATGCTTTATCACTCTCACTTAGCCATAGAATTCTAATTTTTTTAATTTCGGCGAAGCCCCTAGTATTCGGAAGATCGAGTTCGGGGCGCTATCCATGCCTAGGCCGGACAAAGCCAGCTCCTCGCTCTAAGAGGCATAAGTCTTTAGGGACTCGAAACCTCTCGAACAGCGACCGGCTCTCGCCCTATCATGACGGTCAGTTTTAGCTTTCTCTACTGAGGTTCTTAACCCAGCTCAACTGGGGCACAATCGCAGTAGTTCTCCCAGCGCTACCCACCGAAGACTCTGTCTCGGGGACGAACGCAGTCGGTCCTCGACGTTCCCACACGTGTGTGTGGTTTGTGAGGCACTTGCCATGTCAAGGAGGTGCGTTGCTTATTCAAATAGCACACCACCCCTGCATGCGTATGCATGGGCCACACGCATGCGGGGGTGTCCTCCCCCCTCGGGCGGTCTCTAGATCGAGCACTCATCCGGTGGCCCCGGCGGTCTAGGGAGTTGTTCGGCACTGAGAGCGTGTAGGACATGGTGAATAATTGCTTATTCATGTTAGTACATGTCATCGCGAGATCACAGACCAAGTCTAGGCCCATTCTGTCACGGGATCACCCACCGAAGACTCTGTCTCACGGACAAACGTAGCCGGTCCTCGACGTTCCCGCCCCGTGTGTGTGGTTTGTGAGGCACATGCCACGTCAAGGAGGTGCGTTGCTTATTCAAATAGCACACCACCCATGCATGCATATGCATGGGCCACACACATGTAGGGGTGCCTGTCGGTGTCAAAACCGGCGGATCTCGGGTAGGGGGTCCCGAACTGTGCGTCTAAGGCTAACGGTAACAGGAGGCGGGGGACACGATGTTTACCCAGGTTCGGGCCCTCTCTATGGAGGTAATACCCTACTTCCGACTTGATTGATCTTGATGATATGAGTATTACTAGAGTTGATCTACCACTAGATCATAGAGGCTAAACCCTAGAAGCTAGCCTATGATTCTGATTGTTGTTGTCCTACGGACTAGTTATATAGACACTGGAGGGGGCTAGGGTTACACGGTCGGTTACAGAGAAGGGAATCTACATATCTGAATTGCCAAGCTTGCCTTCCACGCAAAGGAGAGTCCCAGCCAGACATGGGACGGAGTCTTCAATCTTGTATCTTCATAGTCCAACAGTCCGGCATAAGCATATAGTCCGGCAATATGAGGACCCCCTAATCCAGAACTCCCTTAGTAGCCCCTGAACCAGGCTTCAATGACGATTGAGTCCGGTGCACAGATTGTCTTCGGCATTTCTAGGCGGGTTCCTTCTCCGAATAGTCCAGTAGATCTTGAACACAAGATCATGTCCGGCTCTGCAAAATAAATTCCACATACCACCGTAGAGAGCACAATATTCCACAAGTCTAATCTGCTAACAACTTTTCCACGGCCCGGACATTATTTGAGCCATTTTCTCAACCTGCTACTGCACATCTTGCGAGGCGGTTTTATTGGCACATCTTGTCGAAGCAGAGATCATGTCCCCTTATCATGGGATTCTCATCAATACGGGCGTGGGTGACCCAACCGCGCTATTAACACGGTGCTTGGGGAATAAGCGAGTTTCTAGGGAAAGTGGGGAGGCGCACGATTTCTGCTGCCTTTATAAAGAGACAAGGATTCCCCTTTTTCACCCACGCCTTCCTCTTCTTCCGCCTATTCTCTCTCGCTCAAGCTCCAGCGCCCAAGCATTCGCCTTCTCCGCCCACAAAGGCTCTCCGAAAATGTCCGGATCTGGAGCAGGAGGCAAGTGGATGGCCTCTACCATCCAGGAGAAGGATATTAAGAAACTTTGGGAGGCCGGGTATCTGGCCAAGAAGATCGGCCACCGCCTTTCGACGGCGGGACATATTGTCCCTACTCCGGAACCCCATGAGAGGGTCGCATTCCTCCCTCACTTTGTCCGCGGGCTAGGGTTTCCCCTCCACCCATTCGTTCACGGCCTTATGTATTACTACGGGATCGATTTTCATGACCTATCCCCCAATTCCTTCCTCAACATCTCGACATTCATCATTGTGTGCGAGGCTTTCCTCCGCATCTCTCCACACTTCGGATTATGGCTGAAGATTTTCAATGTGAAGCCCAAGGTGGTGAGCGGCGAGCACGCCGAGTGCGGAGGAGCCATGGTGAGCAAGATGCCCAACGTCACATGGCCATCAGGTACCTTCGATGATTCCATCAAAGGGTGGCAACAATAGTGGTTCTATGTCACTTAGCCATGCAGCGCAAAATGGGCCGCGGCTCCCAAATTCCGATCTGGAGCTCCATTGTGGCTTACGTCCTGGCCCAAGAAGGGCCTGAACTGGTCTTCGCCAGACGAGCTGGAGGTGATCCAGGCGCGTATCAAGGGTATGGAAGACAAGAACATCAAACTTGTCAACATAGTCCAGCTGATGTTAGTTCGCCGGATTCTCCCTTGTCAACGCAGGGCTTGCAATTTATGGGAATTCGACCCGGCCAAGCACCAGACCCTATTGGGGTTCTTTGACTCATCGCACGAAGACATCTGGAAGGTGCTCTTTAAGTCCGGCAAATCGTGGCCGGATTCAGCCGAGGGATGCGAGTACCAATTGTCCCGCCCCGCGAGTTCGATAAGTCGTCGTATGTTGGCAAGTCATATGCTTTATCTACATAATCCAAGGGAAACGCTTAACGTACTTTCCAACAACTCTCCTAGGGCTGGACGAAGAAGGCAGGGCGGATCTACTGCTCGGCCCCACTACCAGAAGAACAAGCCGGCACACTTCTGACGAAGATGCTGGTCCCAGCGCCGAAGAAGAGACCCGAGAAAGAGGCCAAAAAGACCAGGGGCGACCTTCATCGCCAAGGTACTTCGGACATAGTATCCAAAGACTCCGAGGCCCGCTCTTCCTCCAAAGTGGACAAGGAAGAGGAGGAAAGCCGATCCCCACCAGCAAGGGGGAGAAATAAAAGGACGATCGAGGGAGTCCTCGATTAGGCGGTATCCGGATAGCCGGACTATATACATCGTCCGGACTATCGAGGCGTGAAGATACAAGACTCAAGACTTCGTCCCGTGTCCGGATGGGACTCTCCTTGGCGTGGAAGGCAAGCTTGGCCATCTGGATATTGAGTTTCCTTCCTTGTAACCGACTCCATGTAAACCCTAGCCCTCTCCGGTGTCTATATAAACCGGAGAGGTTGGTCCTTAGAAGGCCGATCACAATTACAATCATACCATCATAGGCTAGCTCTTAGGGTTTAGCCTCTACGATCTTGTGGTAGATCTACTCTTGTACTACCCATATCTTCAATATTAATCAAGAAGGAAGTAGGGTTTTACCTCCATTGAGAAGGCCCGAACCTGGGTAAACATCTGTATCCCTTGCTTCCTGTTACCATCAGCCTAGACGCGACCCCCTACCCGAGATCCACGGGTTTTGACACCGACATTGGTGCTTTCATTGAGAGTTCCTCTATGTCGTCGCTGCAAGGCTCGATGGCTCCTTCAATCATCGTTGACGACACGGTCCAGGGTGAGACTTTCCATCCCGGACAGATCTTCGCGTTCGGCGGCTTCACACTACGGGCCAATTCGCTTGGCCATCTGGAGCATATCAACAGCTACGCCCCTGGCCATCAAATCAGGTTCGGAAACCTGAACTACACGATGGATGTCCGCGGAGACTAGATCTTCGACAGATTCGGGCCCGCGCCAGGAGCACCGGACAGTCATGATGAGCATGGCTTGGACCGGCTGTCGGACAACACTCGGGATATCATCCCTGCAGTAGCCCTAGATTCAAATCCGGAGCAGGCTGCGTTGCCTAAGGACGGAGGGATGGACCCTGTCCCGCAGGCCGTACCCTCATTGGCGGTGGAGCCGAACACATGCCTTACTTCTGAGGAAGCATGTGACCCCGGACCCCCGGATTGGTATCCGGTTGCAGGTCCCAGTCCACGCGCACCCGAGCCCGCCGAGCATGGTTGGGCTTCGGTATGGAGTTTGCCGCTGTGGATATCTTCCAGGACTTGCCCTTTGGCGACGTACTGAACTCGTTAAAATCTCTCTCTTTGTCAGGAGATTCGTGGCCGAACTATGTCCGGCTCGAGAGGGAAGCAGGCGACGAAGGAATTCGTTGCCCACCCACCACCCACTTCATTGCCACGGTCCATGACTTAACCGATGTGCTTGACTTCGATTCCGAAGACATCTACGATATGGATGATGATGTAGGAGAATTACAGGAGCCACCGCTCACAGGACGGTGGACGGCCACCTCCTCATATGATATATACATGGTGGACACTCCAAAAGAAACCAATGGCGACGAGGCAACGGAGGATAACCCCTCAGGAGGAAAAGCAAAGCATGGGAGTCCTCAAAGCCGCTCCAAGCCCCGCCACATCAACACTGGCCTCGGAGATGAAAGCAATCCGGATGGTGCCGAAGAGGAATACAACCCTGATCAGCCAACCTTCAAGTAGGCCAGACCGGCCACGATGGGATACCTGGAGAGGGACAACTACACCCCCTCCCCTCCGAAGACGAGGAAAGCCTCGGCAATGATGAGTTCGGCATGCCTGAAGATCCAGTGGAACAAGTTCGCTTCAAGCAACGGCTCATGGCCACGGCAAGGAGCCATCAAAGGAAGCAAGAGCAGCTCAAAGCTGACCAATATCTGCTAGTGGACAGGTGGACCAAGATCCTGGCCACCGAAAAGTACGGACTCGACCACCCTAACAAAGGGCATACCTGGCACAACTTGCTACCTCAACCTAAGCAGGAGAACCACAGGCACACACCCAGACGTCCACACATCACTATGGTGCAAGACAGTAAGAAGAATACACGAAGAGGCATCCTCAAGCCTCGGCGCAATGGTCATAAACATCAAGACAGGGAAACTGGTGCCAAGTCCAGCAACTCTCAGTCCGGTAAACGAACAAAGAACAGCTCAAGCCTATTCGGCCCAAGCCAAACACTCGATCAACCGTGTGAAATTCACGGTACTCCTAGAAGGACAGCAAAGCATACCAATAGAGAATGCCGGATCCTCAAAACAAAGCGGCTAGTCGTGTGCCGGAAACAATAAGGGGAGGTGTCGGTGTCAAAACCGGCGGATCTCAGGTAGGGGGTCCCGAACTGTGCGTCTAGGCGGATGGTAATAGGAGACAAGGGACACAATGTTTTTACCCAGGTTCGGGCCCACTCTATGGAGGTAAAACCCTACTCCTGCTTGATTAATATTGATGATATGGGTAGTACAAGAGTGGATCTACCACGAGATCAGAGAGGCTAAACCCTAGAAGCTAGCCTATGGTATGATTGTTGTTCGTCCTACGGACTAAAACTCTCCGGTTTATATAGACAACAGAGAGGGCTAGGGTTACACAGAGTCGGTTACAATGGGAGGAGATCTTCATATCGTATCGCCAAGCTTGCCTTCCACGCGAAGGAAAGTCCCATCCGGACACGGGACAGAGTCTTCAATCTTGCATCTTCATAGTCCGGGAGTCCGGCCAAAGGTCATAGTCCGGCCATCCGGACACCCCCTAATCCAGGACTCCCTCAGTAGCCCCCGAACCAGGCTTCAATGACGATAAGTCCGGCGCGCAAGTTGTCTTCGGCATTGCAAGGCGGGTTCTTCTTCAAAGTCCCTGTACCCGTGGAATAGTGTCCGGCTTCTAGTGCGTGCTGCCCTCCTCGGCTTCTGTGACCCATAATGACCATCTTCCACGTGTCAAACGAATGCGAAAAGCCAGGGGATTTTTTCATTTACCCCCCCGGTTGCGTTAAAGAACCGCCCATGAAAGAGACTGGGATTTAGATCCAATTCACACCATCTTCCCTCCGCGAGCTTTCATCGGAGTGCCTTCGACAGAGATCCATTCCACCATGGCCGGTCGGTGCAGCTCCTCCTCTCGCCTCTCCAGCCCTCGGCCCGGAGATTGGGGGCGGTGTTCCGTCCCGCATAGCGAGCTAGTAGTGCTTCAGTCCAAGGGGCTTCTCCCCCCAGCATATATGGTCCCAGTTCGAGCCGGGATTGCTACCTATAGCGGCGGAGAGCGTCCCCAATCCCTCTCAAGGAGAGCGGGTATGCCTAGTACCTTATTTGATGAGAGGACTCGGATTTCCAATTCATCCGTTTCTCCGAGGGTTGCTGGAGTTCTACGGCCTCCAGCTACACAACCTCACGCCCGCCTCCATTATGTACATTGCGGGCTTCGTGGCCCTCTGCGAACTATTCTTGGGTGTTGAGGCCCATTTCGCGCTGTGGAAGAGGTTGTTTTGCCTCGTGCCCCGTTCTCAGGAGGGGTCTATTTATCAAGTGAGCGGAGCCGAACTATGGCGCATCGCCGAGACCGGATATCTATCCGGTACCCCAAAGAGGACGTCCGAGGACTGGCCCTCGGAGTGGTTCTATATAGATGACGTCCCCCTGCCGAACCCTGTACGGATTGGCCTCCCTGAGTTCAATAATGCTCCTTTGAAGAAGCGCCTGAGCTGGCGCCAGCGGAACCCTCAGAGGGAAACTGACAGGGACGTCCTTTACCTGATGAGCCGGATAAGGTTGTTGGCTCATTCCGGACTGACCATGATCAAGGTCATGGCCATATGCATTACGCGAGGGGTGCAGCCGCTTCAATACAGAGGCCACCCCATGTGGGATTTCAACGGGGAGGACGGCGCCACCCGGCGCGGTCGTAAGGGGCCAGATTCGGCCGCCACTTTAACGAGAATCTTATCCGCTTTGTACAAGGGAGAAGAAGAGGAATTCCTCCATGCCAACCCGGAGGGCGGATTCTCCATGTACAATCCTCCCAGTTGGATGAGCGAACATTTTCACCTGCCGACCCGCTTTCGAAATTCCCGTAATTGAGTACTTAGTCTAACAATGTTAATGCAGGAGCTGTGCCAGACTGTGGAGGAGATAAACAACCCTCCTCCAGAACCCGAGAACCCGGAACGGTCCCTCGATCCGGACTCCCAATAGGATCCAGACTTATGTGTGGAGTTAATTGACGGGGTGTTTCATCAATTGAGTAGGGATAACACCGTAGTGGCCATTACGGCCGACTATCCCGGACTACTTCCAGCCTCAAAGGTAACCGAGACCGAAGTCCCAGTATTTTTAAGGAGATCCACCAATGCTTTATCTTGAATGTCGTGAACTAATAGCGTTTCGTTTCGCAGGGTAAATCCTTGAGGCGGAAGGCCGAGCCCGCGGTGGGCAGCCAACAAGGGCCGCTGAAGCCAGGCGGGTCAAAAAGAAGTGCGGGCCAGATCGAGATTCTGGCGCAACGGTACGGCGTGCAAATTTAATGCCTAGGGTTTACGCCCTTGAGTCTTACTAACGCTCATGATTTTTTTAGAAAGAAGAGAGCCCGCCGGACTATATCCGCCGGCCAAGGTTCAAGGCCGGGTCCGGAAGCGGAGACGGCTACGGGGCGCGCCTCGGGTGTTCCTTCGACAGAGGACGCAGACGGGCTATCTGCCACCAGTTCAGAGGTGGAGAGTGCCCTGAACCACAGGCATCGCCGGAATGTTCTTCATGACGCATGTTTTTCCCCAGAGGCGTTGGACGCCTTTAATACAGGAGATGCGTATCTCCGTGCCGCTCAAAATGGTCTAGCTAGAGCCACAGAGCAGTATGTAAAAGACATACAGGTGAGTAAAATTGAAGGTTATATATGTCAGTAGCCCCCGAGACTTGAAACAGTGAAGATAACTGTTTTAAGGATCATGTGCTATGCAGTGTCTTACAAAGAAGAATACGCAATTGTCCCAGGAGCTTGAAGAGTGCAAGGCCCAACTTGAGGCCGCACTGGACACTTCGGAAAATGCCAAGGAGACGCCCTTATGTAATATATGCTTCCAAAGATAATTCCGTTATGAAGTGCAGCATGTGTGCAACTCTGACTATAATAGTGCAGATGGGGCCGCAGTAAATCCGGACAAGCAACAACTCCTACGCCAACTAAAGGCTGGCGAGAGCGTGCTGGCGAGGGTGAGGCAAGAGAAGAACAAACTTCAAGATGCCAATACCCAGCTGGGCGAGGAACTAAAGGATGTTCGCATTCAGCTGTCTGCTTCCGTAAAGGAGAATCAGCGACTTCGACGCGACATTTTTAGTAAGTGCTTGAACGAATCTTCGAAAAAAGAATTCGGTGAGGAAGGCGATTAATAGAGCTATGTCTGTAGGTCTGCTGACAGGTCGTCCTATGGAGGAAATGCCTGGTTCAACGGGAGACCTTCTTCCCGAGCTGTTGCAACTGCACGAACGAGTTCGGCAGGCAATGCAGAGCGTCATTCAGGCCATGTGGCCATCCCTCTCCATGCCCGAAGGCCTTGGTGAGCTTACAAAGAAGCTGGAGGGAGTGCGGTAGCGCTTCCGGTTGTGGAAGATATCGGCCTGCCGTCAAGGTTCCAGGGAGGCCTGGGCCATGGTGAAGACTCGGTACACGAAGGCTGACCCAAACCACATGGCCGAGGTCGGCCCTATGGGTCCTGACGGAAAGGAGATCCCTGTCAGCTTAGTATATGGCCAGGTAGAGCTGGCTACAAAGTATTCCCAATAGGACTGCAAATTAGACCACCTGTTGGATGGTATTGAAGAAGAATATACCGAGTCGGATTGACTCAGTAATTTAAAATGACATGAAAAATGCCTTCTAGCCGGATTATAGATCTTTTGTCATTGCAGACCTTTTCGCTTCGACCTCTGGACCCTATAGTCCGGAGTGTGTCCGAATACCCTCTCGATTATGTAAGAACCGGGGCATGCATGGAGATAAGGCGTAGCGGTCATAGTTGCTCTAGCAGACAAGTGCCCAACTAGTTATTGTTATATTACATGGTTAGTAAGAAACATCTTCCAGGGAGAATAGTTCCGTTAGGGGTTGCTTTCCCTGGGAGGCATGCCCTAAAGTGCATGTTCGAACTGCTAAAAAGAGCAGAAAAGCATCTGGGGGCAGATAAATAAACACGAAAGATCATCTTTTAGTTCACCGACCGAATATTCCCTTAAGGACGCTAGCTTTTGGCTTCACCCAGTCTAAGGTACACATCCGGCTGACCCGGCAGTAACAATCGCAGAGGTGCTCCCTTTACCACCTAGCCGAACAAACGGGAACGTAGGGGTAAGCACAAGAGCTAGGCAACCCAGCTTGGCCAAAACTTAAGTCATATCGATGCATATAATGGTGTATAAAAGGTTCATGCGGAAGTGTCACACATGTTTTGGGCATGAGGCCCATTCTATATAAACTTCTGAACAACGCACATGCAAGCCCCTAAGGGCTTGGGAGAAAGAAGGTAGGGAGAGGGAGCGAAATCCCGGACAGCTAATGTGAAAAAATAAAAATAAAAATAAAATGGGGACAGAGGAAGGAGACGAACACGGAGTCCGGCGCTAGGCGTAGAATCTTCATAGGCGTGCTGCATTCCATGGGTTCGGCTCGAGTCGGTTGTTCGATGCGTTTTGCAGACGGTATGCTCCACCAGTCAGTACTTGCTCGATTATGAAGGGACCCTCCCATTTGGGCTTTAGTTTGTCATTTTTCTTGTCCGACAGGCGTAGAACTAGTTCGCCAACGTTATAAGTTTTGGCCCGTACTTCTCTGCTTTGATATCTTCGAGCCTGCTGTTGATAGAATGTGGAACGAGCTTTTGCCACGTCGCGCTCCTCCTCCAATGCGTCCAAGCTGTCCTGCCGATCGAGCTTGGCTTCTCTTTCTTTGTACATGCGGACTCGAGGTTAGTCATGAATTATGTCGCATGGCAGTACTGCCTCTGTGCCGTATACCATAAAAAATGGTGTGAATCCGGTAGTGCGATTCGGCATGGTCCGCAGCCCCCAGAGTACGGGGTCAAGCTCCTCTACCCAGTGCGTGCTGGATTCCTTGAGGGATCGCACTAGTCTGGGTTTGATGCCGCTCATAATGAGACCGTTGGATCGCTTGACTTGACCATTGGTTTGAGGGTGATACACTGAAGCGTAGTCGAGCTTAATGCCCATGTTTTTGCAGCAGGCTTTGACTTCATCGGCCGTGAAGTTTGTGCGGTGTACGACCCCAGATATGAAGTATATCACCGGTCCGGATTCGGCCGTCTTTACAGGCTTGGCCTCTATCCATTTGGTGAATTTGTCCACCATGACCAGTAGATATTTTTGCTTGTGGGTTCCTCCTTTAAGGGGTCCAACCATGTCAAGCCCCCAGACTGCAAAAGGCCAGGTAATGGCTATAGTTTGTAGGGCGATAGGCGGCATATGGCTTTGGTTGGCGAATAACTAGCAACCGACGCATCACTGCACTAAGTCCTGAGCGTCTGCCCGGGCCGTTGGCCAATAAAATCCGGTACGGAAGGCCTTGCTTACAAGGGCCCGGGCTGCAGCGTGGTGCCCTCCAAGTCCGGCATGAATTTCAGCCAGAAGGTCTCGCCCTTCCTCTTTGGAGATACACCTTTGAAGGACTCCGGTTGTGCTTTTCTTATAAAGCTCTCCCTCATGGACTTTGTAGGCTTTAGATCGCCGCACTATGCAGCGGGCCTCGTTTTGGTCCTTGGGGTGTTCCTGCCTAGTTAAGTAGGCTAGGAATGGTTCTGTCCACGGGGCAATGACTGCCATTATTGTGTCGGCTGACGGTGTTGTTTCGTTGGCGGAGCCATCAACTGTGTCAGAGTGTTCGGTGAGGGGCAGTGCGGTTGTGTCCGGGCTATTGTTTCCGGACTCTCCCTCCCATGATACGGATGGCTTGAACAGCCTCTCTAGGAAGATGTTGGGAGGGACGGCATCGCGCTTGGCGCCGATGCGTGCCAACACGTCTGCTGCCTGGTTATTCTCTCGGGCTATGTGATGAAATTCGAGCCCCTCAAACCGAGCTGACATCTTTAAGACAGTGTTGCGGTAAGCTGCCATTTTCAGATCCTTGGCGTCAAAGTCTCCATTTATTTGGGATATTGCGAGGTTTGAATCCCTGCGGACCTCGAGGCGCTAAATGCCCATGGAGACTGCCATCCGGAGACCATGTAGAAGGGCCTCGTATTCGGCTGCGTTGTTGGAATCCGTGTACATTATCTGAAGTACGCATTGGACTGTAACTCCGGTTGGGGACGTCAGAACGACGCCAGCCCCCAGGACAACCAACATTTTGGAGCCGTCGAAGTGCATGATCCAGTTCGAGTATGCACCGTACTCTTTAGGGAGCTCGGCTTCGGTCCATTCGGCGATGAAGTCGGCCAAAACCTGTGACTTAATAGCTCGCCTTGGCTTGTAAGTTATGTCGAATGGGAGGAGCTCGATGGCCCATTGGGCAATTCGGCCCATTGCGTCGCGGTTGTTTATAATATCATTAAGAGGTACTTCGGATGCCACTATTATTGAACACTCTTGAAAATAGTGTCGCAGCTTCCGGGATGCCATGAACACCGCGTGTTCTATCTTTTGATAATGCGGGTACCGTGACTTGCATGGAGTTAGGACAGTGGACACGTAGTAAACTGGTTTTTGGAGAGGGAACTTGTGTCCGTCTGTTTCTCGTTCGACGACGAGCACCGCGCTTACAACTTGATGGGTTGCCGCGATGTATAATAGCATTGGTTCACCCGTGTTGTGCGAGGTTAGGACTGGATTTGTTGCCAGTATGGCTTTTATTTCTCCAAGTCCGGCCGTGGCGGCATCCGTCCACTCGAAGTGTTCGGTGCGCCGCAGGAGGTGATAGAGGGGTAATGCCTTTTCTCCTAAGCGGGAGATAAAGCGGCTTAGAGCCGCCACGCATCCTATCAATTTTTGTATTTGTTTGAGGTCTTTTGGGGTATCCAATTGTGACAGAGCTCGGATCTTGGCTGGGTTTGCTTCAATTCCTCTACCGGATACGATGAAGCCCAAGGGCTTTCCGGCTGGTACGCCGAAAACGCATTTTTCCGGGTTGAGCTTAATGTCGTATGTTCGGAGATTGTCGAACGTGAGCCTCAAGTCGTCTACTAGAGTATCGACGTGTTTGGTTTTGACGACCACGTCATCTACGTATGCTTCAACTGTTTTGCCGATCTGGTTGGCCAGACATGTCTGAATCATGCGCTGATATGTTGCGCCGGCGTTTTTGAGCCCGAAGGGCATCGTGTTGAAGCAGAATGGGCCGTATGGGGTGATGAATGCCATTGCGGCTTGGTCTGACTCTTCCATCTTGATTTGGTGGTAGCCAGAGTATGCATCGAGGAAACACAAGGAGTCGTGTCCTGCGGTGGTGTCGATGATTTGATCAATTCGGGGGAGTGGGAAAGGATCCTTTGGGCAGGCCTTATTTAGGTCTTTGAAATCGACACATAGGCACCAGGATTTGTCCTTCCTTGGTACCATTACCAGGTTTGCTAGCCAGTCTGGATGTTTTATATCTCTGACGAATCCGGCTTCCAGTAGTTTTGCTAGCTCTTCTCCCATGGCTTGTCTCTTGGGTTTGAAGAAACGCCGTAGGGTCTTCTTAACGGGTTTAAACCCTTTTAGGATGTTCAGGCTGTGCTCAGCCAGCCTGCATGGGATTCCCGGCATGTCTGAAGGGTGCCAGGCAAAAATATCCCAATTTTCTCGCAGGAATTCTCTGAGTGCGGCGTCTACATCGGGTTTTAGTTGCTCCCCGATGGAGGCCGTTTTTGTGGGGTCTGTTGGATGGACTTGGAATTTGACTATTTCGCCCGCTGGTTTGAAAGAGATGGACTTGGATCTCTTATCTAGTATCACATCGTCCCTATCCACCATGGAGCGCAACGCAGTTAGTTCCTCGGCCGCTAGGGCTTTGGATAATGCCTCCAGAGCCAGTGCGGCTGTCTTGTTTTCGGCGCAGAGCGCTGTGTCCGGATCACTTGCAAGAGTGATGATTCCGTTAGGTCCTGGCATTTTGAGCTTCATGTACCCATAATGGGGTATGGCTTGAAAAATTGTAAATGCTTCTCGCCCTAGCAGAGCGTGGTATCCGCTGCTGAACGGGGCCACTTGAAATGTGACTTCCTCGGATCTGTAATTATCCGGCGTGCCGAACACCACATCCAGTGTGATTTTCCCTGAAAAGCATGCTTCCCGGCTTGTTATTATTCCTCTGAAGGTTGTGTTGCTGCGCTCAATGCGTCTCCAGTCTATTTCCATTTTTCGCAGGGTTTCCTCGTAGATGAGGTCAAGTCCGCTGCCGCCGTCCATGAGTACCTTTGTAAGTCAGAAGCCGTCCACTATCAGACTTAGGACCAATGCGGCTGGTGCTCGGGCTGTCCGGAATTTAGGTTCGTCACTAGCATTAAAAGTAATAGCCATGTCACTCCATGGGTTTATTGTTGCTACTTGGTAGACTTCGGTAAGGTTGCGGAGGGTTCGTTTCCTCGCATTGTTTGATGCGAAGGTCTCGAAGATTGTCAACACCGTACTGGTGTTTCTGGGGTGGTGTTCTTTGAATTCTGGAGTTAGAAGCTCCTCGCCACTTCTGGCCACCTGCCGGAGTATCCAACATGCTCTAAGGCAGTGAGTTGGTGTGACGTCCCCTGAACAGTGAATTTTACAGGGTCCATTGAGCCATCCCTCCAGTACGGTCCCATACCCTATAGAGGGTTTTTGTTTTTTGATGTTTGGCTCAGGTGCCTGGCGATAATGCGCCCTTTTGTTTCGGACTCATGTTGTATTCAGGGCCGGATTGTCCCAGAATTTATCTTCGGTTTTCCGAACGCTTTCTGTCGCACAGTACTTTCGTACTATGGATGTCAAGTCGGCGAAGCGTGTAATTTCGCGGCGACTTATGGCGTTGAGGATTCCGATGTCCGTGCAGTTGTTACAGAAGAATGAAATTGCTTCTTCCTCACGGCAGTCCTTTATCCTGTTTATCACCAGGAGGAATCTAGCCCAATAGTGGTGTACTGTTTCCCCGGGCACTTACCGTATTTGGGATAAATCCCTTATAGTTGGGTGGGCGGGTAGATTTAAATCCGGAACCTTGCCCGGTAAAAGATTCAGGGGCCAAGAAGTTTCCGAATTCGGAAGCTTGCTTTCTTGGACATTATTCAATGAATCAGGCCTGCTGCCTGACTTTGGGTTCAGGATTTGGGCAACATCCTCCCCTCCGCGGGTACCCGGCTTGGAGGGATCGGGAATCCGGACACATCTGGTCCTTAGAGCGGGCGAAGATGTGCCGCATTGTTCTTCCACTACTTCAAAGTGGTGGGTGACCTGGGGAGAGCCGATCTCTCTCTGATCGGGTTTAAGCCCAATCTGGCCATAATCTGTAGCGACTCCCAGGGCGGCAATGCGATCCAGGAGCTCATTCAGGGAAGAGAGCTCCGTCGGATCTAACTGCTCGGCGAGTTCCGAGCTGATGTGAAGATTGCTTTCGATGGCCCGAGAGGTCATCGTCGATGCGGCGGCCGAACAGGCGGTCATCAAAAACCTGCCTAGCCGGAGGGTTTGGCCGACAGCCAAAGCTCCTTTAGCAACAGCGCTATCTTTAAAGACGGGGTGCGGTATCCTTCCTGACGGTGCCGACACAGAGGAACTCTCAATGAAACTACCAATGTCGGTGTCAAAACCGGCGGATCTCGGGTAGGGGGTCCCGAACTGTGCGTCTAGGCGGATGGTAACAGGAGACAAGGGACACGATGTTTTTACCTAGGTTCGGGCCCTCTCGATGGAGGTAAAACCCTACTCCTGCTTGATTAATATTGATGATATGGGTAGTACAAGAGTGGATCTACCACGAGATCAGAGAGGCTAAACCCTAGAAGCTAGCCTATGGTATGATTGTTGTTCGTCCTACGGACTAAAACCCTCCGGTTTATATAGACAACGAAGAGGGCTAGGGTTACACAGAGTCGGTTACAATGGGAGGAGATCTTCATATCGTATCGCCAAGCTTGCCTTGCACGCCAAGGAAAGTACCATCCGGACACGGGACGGAGTCTTCAATCTTGCATCTTCATAGTCCAGGAGTCCGGCCAAAGGTCATAGTCCGGCCATCCGGACACTCCCTAATCCAGGACTCCCTCAGCAGGCATCTAGTCAAGAGCACCCCCAGGGCATAAAAGTATGGCCGATCGCCCATGATCACATCAACCACAGCAATTCAATGGCAGTACCTCTAGACCTAGTAGTTAGGGGGCTCGATAACACATAAAGCCCCCACGGGTATGAAGCCACGAATAACATCTTCTAAAAGATGCAAGGCGCAAAGGCTAAGTTTTATTGGCCCACCACTCTAACGGTTATCTTCGGCTCACCAAAAAAATGCTACGCCAAAGAATAAATCTTTGACACCTTCCCACCATGCAGTAGTTTACTGTATGCCAATGGGATAAACCATGTTGACTAGATTCCACGTGGTAAATCACTCAGGCCAACATCGTGTGATGCAATCACACCTATGGGCAAGGCCGAACCCCGCCCTTAGAGCGGAAATCACACAGCTGCCAGAGTAGCGAGTTGCGCATGCCTATCAAAATTTAGATATGATAGCAAACTATCTGGACACCAACTGAGAAGTCCGTGCTACTTCACAGTATAACAGCTGGGTTTGCCAGGGTCCGATCATGAGCCCTCGGACCAACCACAAGAGGACGTTCAACTACCTCCAAGTATTTGTCTTTACAAACTAACTTTAACGCAGAACAGGATTGGTGACCTGGAATCGGCCAGGACACACAAGGAGCCCCCCTAAAGAAGGCAGTCCGGATTCACTTCAAATCCACTCACAGCCCCCCTCCAGTCCGGCCATCACAAGTTCTGCCAAACACACCTCTTTTCATAATCATAAATCGTACCCATATGCATAGACATATCATCCTACTACAATGCGTAGACTTTAATAACACTTACCGACCGTCGTTTATCGCCGACGCCTCTCTGACAAAAAACAGCAGCCACGCTTCGTGTTACGCCCGGTTATACCAGGGGCTTCACAGTACGACACTAAAGTACGACCACCTTTTCGGTCGCTCGGCACCCCGAACTTATAGCATTATATGCATCAGCTCCGAATCATGTCTTGGGTCATTGGTTGGGTTTACCCGGCTCCCATGTTTTGGTACCTTACGTTCCTTTCTATCGGCTAAGGTAGCGCTGGGAGAACTACTGCGATTGTGTCCCGGTTTGGCCGGACGAGCACCTCAGTAGAGAAAGCGAAAAACCGACTGTCATGATGCAGCGAGAGCTGGTCAGCTGTTCGAGAGGTTGTAAAATCCTTAAAGATTCATTCCGCACAACGCCATTATAAATGCAGAGTGCGGCGGATCAGTCTTATGATCAGGCGCCAATAGAGCCCCTAGTTCGGCCTTCCGAACACTAGGGCTGCGCCGACCATACTCGAATTCCTATGGCTAAGTGAGAGTAATAAAGCCATATAGTCTGATTGCCTGGTTGACAGAGGGAAACACCTCCTTAAAAGGACCCAACTATGTGATAAAGAGCATTCAGATATATCCAGAACACCCCCGTATTCTTTTTACGTGGGGGCAGAAGCCGACGACTGGCCAACTCTCAAGATTTGCATACAATAAACAGCCGCACAGGAAGAACATATGTTCAAACAAAATAGGCAATATATAATAAAAATGCCATTATCCCATATTACAAAAAGCGGCACGAATGCCCTCAAGGAAATATAATGTCTTTGGCACACTTATCCGCCGCAAGGCGGGCCCCTTTAAGTACACCTTCATAGTACAGTTCGGGCTTGCGGTCCTCCTTACCCTCCGGCGGCCCCTCAGTCATCCGCTTCTCCGCGTCAAGCTTCCCCCAATGCACTTTTGCACGGGCAAACGCCATGCGTGCACCTTCTATACAGACTGATCGCTTGATGGCATCTAGCCGAGGACAGGCATCCACAATCCGCTTCATGAGCCCGAGGTAACTGCTTGGAATCGGCTCCGCAGGCCACAGCCAGACAACTAAGTCATTCATGGCTAGTTCGGCCGCCTGGTGCAGTTCGACCAGCTGCTTCAGCTAATCGATAAAAGGCACAGGATAGTTCGGCGCCAAATACTGCGACCAAAAATCCCTCTTCGCAGACTTCTTCTCCTTGGTTCGGTAGAATTGGGCGGCATCTGATATGCTGCGAGGAAGATCCGCAAAAGCCCCTGGAAAAATAAGAATTCAGCTTGCCGCTTAGGATTCTTCCCATTATCATGTACAAAGGGCTAAGAATACAGAAGGCCTTACCAGCCGCAACTTTCCGGGCCTCCTGAATGTCCCGCACATCACCTCGTGCTTCTTTCCGAGCACCTTCCGCAGCCTCGAGAGCTTGGGCGAGTTCGGATTCTTTCCCTACTAGACTCTGCTCCAAGCCCTTGCTTTTCTTCATAGCTTCCTAGAGCTCTCGCTCAGCTGCGATGACCCTGGCCTCGTGTTTTTCACAAAGCGCCTGTTCGGCGGCAGCCTTCTCGTTGGCATCAGCCACAGCCTTCTTTAGTGCCTCGTATTCGGCAATCGCTCCTAGAGCATACAATACAAATACTTTTCACTAAGCACAACAATTCATTCGTGCCAACTTCAAGACAAATGTTTTCAACATACCTTGCTTGTCTTCCAATTGATTCTTCACATGGCCGAGTTCTTCCTCGGCCTGTGCAAGGCTCTCCTTCAGTTCGGACACTTCCGCATTATAAGCGGCCGCCCTCTCTGCAGACGCCTGTTTTCACATAAAGGGGTATATGTCATTCACATAGGCTCCTGCGAAAGCAGAGGATTTGATCCCCTGCCTGGCTCCGTCTCCTCCGCCGGACAGTGTATCAGGGGATACTACTCATATTATGACAATTCCTCAAAGGTTTCTTAGGAAACATACCTCAAAGGCCTTTATAAGGCCAAAGCAGGACACATTCAGCCCGCTCTCGGCGGACTGAATCTTCTCAACCACTGCGCCCATGAGGGTCCAATGCTCATCAATGATAGACACGTTCTTCAACACTGTCGACAGACCGCCGGGCAGCTCTGCTCGAACAGAGGATGCCGGCGGGGTTGGCAGGCCTCCCACCATCGAAGGTGACTGTTCGCTCGATTCTGGAACCTCATAGGTCCCGGGGGCCTTATCCGCCCCCGCGTGTCCGGCTCCAGGGATATTGTTGGAAATATGCCCTAGAGGCAATAATAAAATGGTTATTATTATATTTCTTTGTTCATGATAATTGTCCGTTATTCACGCTATAACTGTGTTATCCGAAAATCGTAATACACGTGTGAATACATAGACCACAACATGTCCCTAGTAAGCCTCTAGTTGACTAGCTCGTTGATCAACAGATAGTCATGGTTTCCTGACTATGGGCATTGGATGTCATTGATAACGGGATCACATCATTAGGAGAATGATGTGATGGACAAGACCCAATCCTAAGCATAGCTCAAACATCGTGTAGTTCATTTAGCTAGAGCTTTTCCAAATGTCAAGTATCATTTCCTTAGACCATGAGATTGTGCAACTCCCGGATAACGTAGGAGTGCTTTGGGTGTGCCAAATGTCACAACGTAACTGGGTGACTATAAAGGTGCACTACGAGTATCTCCGAAAGTGTCTGTTGGGTTGGCACGAATCGAGACTGGGATTTGTCACTCCGTATGACAGAGAGGTATCTCTGGGCCCACTCGGTAATGCATCATCATAATGAGCTCAATGTGACCAAGTGTCTGGTCACGGGATCATGCATTACGGTACGAGTAAAGTGACTTGCCAGTAACGAGATTAAACGAGGTATTGGGATACCGACGATCGAGTCTCGGGCAAGTAACGTACTGATTGACAAAGGGAATTGTATACGGGGTTGATTAAATCCTCGACATCGTGGTTCATCCGATGAGATCATCGAGGAGTATGTGGGAGCCAACATGGGTAACTAGATACCGCTGTTGGTTATTGACCGGAGAGGCATTTCGGTCATGTCTGCATGTCTCCCGAACCCGTACGGTCTACACACTTAAGGTTCGGTGACACTAGGGTTGTAGAGATATTAGTATGCAGTAACCCGAAAGTTGTCTGGAGTCTCGGATGAGATCCCGGACATCACGAGGAGTTCCGAAATGGTCCGGAGGTGAAGAATTATATATAGGAAGTCAGGTTTCGGCCATTGGGAATGTTTCGGGGGTCACCGGTATTGTACCGGGACCACCGGAAGGTTCCCGGGGGTCCACCGGGTGGGGCCACATATCTCGGAAGGCCCCATGGGCTGAAGTGGGAGGGGAACCAGCCCCAGGTGGGCTGGTGCGCCCCCCTTGGTCCCCCCTGCACCTAGGGTTGGAAACCCTAGGGTGGGGGGCGCCTCCACCTGGCTTGGAGGGCAAGTTTCCCGCCTGGCCGCCGCCCCCCCCTTGGAGATCCCATCTCCTAGGGCCGGCGCCCCCCTAGGGGGCCTATATAAAGAGGGGGGGAGGGCAGTCGCACCCATGCTCTTGGTGCCTCCCTCTCCCATTGCTACACCTCTCCCTCTCGCAGAAGCTCGGCGAAGCTCTGCCAAAATCACTGTTGCATCCACCACCACGCCGTCGTGCTGCTGGATCTTCGTTAACCTCTCCTTCCCCCTCGCTGGATCAAGAAGGAGGAGATGTCTTCCTCAACCGTACGTGTGTTGAACGCGGAGGTGCTGTCTGTTCAGCACTAGGATCATCGGTGATTTGGATCACGACGAGTACGACTCCCTCAACCCCGTTCTCTTGAACGCTTCCGCTCGCGATCTACAAGGGTATGTAGATGCACTCCTTTCTCTCGTTGCTAGATGAACTCATAGATTGATCTTGGTGAAAGCGTAGATTTTTTTTAATTTTCTATAACATTCCCCAATAGTGGCATCATGAGCTAGGTCTATGTGTAGTTCTCTTTGCACAAGTAGAACACAAATTTGTTGTGTGTGTAGATGTTGTCAACTTTCTTGCCACTACTAGTCTTATTTTTCTTCAGCGGTATTGTGGGATGAAGCGGCCCGGACCAACCTTACAGTACGCTTACGTGAGACAGGTTCCACCGACTGACATGCACTAGTTTCATAAGGTGGCTAGCGGGTGTCTGTGTCTCCCACTTTACTTGGAGCGGATTCGATGAAAAGGGTCCTTACGAAGGGTAAATAGAAGTTGGCAAATCACGTTGTGGCTTTCACGTAGGTAAGAAAACATTCTTGCTAGAATCCTTTTGCAGCCACGTAAAAACATGCAACAACAATTAGAGGACGTCTAACTTGTTTTTGCAGCATGTGTTTTCTGATGTGATATGGCCAAAAGTTGTGATGAATGGTATATATGTGATGTATGAGATCATGTTCTTGTAACAGGAATCACGACTTGCATGTCGATGAGTATGACAACCGGCAGGAGCCATAGGAGTTGTCTTAATTTTTTTGTATGACCTGCGTGTCATTGAGAAACGCCATGTAAATTACTTTACTTTATTGCTAAACGCGTTAGCCATAGTAGTAGAAGTAATAGTTGGCGAGCAACTTCATGGAGACACGATGATGGAGATCATGATGATGGAGATCATGGTGTCATGCCGGTGATGAAGATGATCATGGAGCCCCGAAGATGGAGATCAAAGGTGCTATATGATATTGGCCATATCATGTCAATATTTGATTGCATGTGATGTTTATCATGTTTTTCATCTTATTTACTTAGAACAACGATAGTAAATAAGATGATCCCTCATAATAATTTCAAGAAAAGTGTTCCCCCTAATTGTGCACCGTTGCAAAGGTTCGTTGTTTTGAAGCACCACGTGATGATCGGGTGTGATAGATCCTAACGTTCGAATACAATGGGTGTAAGCCAGATTTACACACGCAATACACTTAAGTTGACTTGACGAGCCTAGCATGTACATACATGGCCTCGGAACATGGAGGACCGAAAGGTCGAGCATGAGTCGTATAGAAGATACGATCAACATGGAGATGTTCACCGATGTCAACTAGTCCATCTCACGTGATGATCGGACACGGCCTAGTTGACTCGGATCATGTTTCACTTAGATGACTAGAGGGATGTCTAATCTGAGTGGGAGTTCATTAAATAATTTGATTAGATGAACTTAATTATCATGAACTTAGTCTAAAATCTTTACAATATGTCTTGTAGATCAAATGGCCCACGTTACCCTCAACTTCAACGCGTTCCTAGAGAAAACCAAGCTGAAAGATGATGGCAGCAACTATACGGACTGGGTCCGGAACCTGAGGATCATCCTCATAGTTGCCAAGAAAGATTATGTCCTAGAAGCACCGCTAGGTGAAGCACCAATCCTAGAGAACCAAGACGTTATGAACGCTTGGCAGTCTCGTGCTGATGATTACTCCCTCGTTCAGTGCGGCATGCTTTACAGCTTAGAACCGGGGCTCCAAAAGCGTTTTGAGCAACACGGAGCATATGAGATGTTCGAAGAGCTGAAAATGGTTTTCCAAGCTCATGCCCGGGTCGAGAGATATGAAGTCTCCGACAAGTTCTTCAGCTGTAAGATGGAGGAAAATAGTTCTGTCAGTGAGCACATACTCAAGATATCTGGGTTGCACAACCGCTTGACTCAGCTGGAAGTTAATCTCCCAGATGACACGGTCATTGACAGAATCCTTCAGTCGCTCCCATCGAGCTACAAGAGCTTTGTGATGAACTTCAATATGCAGGGGATGGAAAAGACCATTCCTGAGGTATATTCAATGCTGAAATCAGCGGAGGTGGAGATCAAAAAGGAACATCAAGTGTTTATGGTGAATAAAACCACTAAGTTCAAGAAAGGCAAGGGTAAGAAGAACTTCATGAAGGACGGCCAGGGAGTTGCCGCGCCCGGTAAGCCAGTTGCCGAGAAGAAGTCAAACAATGGACCCAAGTCTGAGACTGAGTGCTTTTATTGCAAGGGAAGTGGTCAGTGGAAGCGGAACTGCCCCAAGTACTTAGCGGACAAGAAGGCCGGCAAAACCAAAGGTATATGTGATATACATGTAATTGATGTGTACCTTACCAGTACTCGTAGTAGCTCTTGGGTATTTGATACCGGTACAGTTGCTCATATTTGTAACTCAAAGCAGGAGCTGCGGAATAAGCGGAGACTGGCGAAGGACGAGGTGACGATGCGCGTCGGGAATGGTTCCAAGGTCGATGTGATCGCCGTCGGCACGCTACCTCTACATTTACCTACGGGATTAGTTTTAAACCTCAATAATTGTTATTTAGTACCAGCTTTGAGCATGAACATTGTATCAGGATCCCATTTAATTTGAGATGGCTACTCATTTAAATCCGTGAATAATAGTTGTTCTATTTATATGAGAGATATGTTTTATGGTCATGCCCCGCGGGTGAATGGTTTATTCTTAATGAATCTCGAGCGTAATGTTACACATATTCATAGTGTGAATACCAAAAGATGTAAAGTTGATAACGATAGTCCCACATACTTGTGGCACTGCCGCCTTGGTCACATTGGTGTCAAGCGCATGAAGAAGCTCCATGCTGATGGACTTTTAGAGTCTCTCGATTATGAATCATTTGACACATGCGAACCATGCCTCATGGGCAAAATGACCAAGACTCCGTTCTCTGGAACAATGGAGCGAGCTACCAACTTGTTGGAAATCATACATACTGATGTGTGCGGTCCAATGAGCATTGAGGCTCGCGGAGGATATCGTTAAGTTCTCACTCTCACTGACCACTTGAGTAGATATGGGTATGTCTACTTAATGAAACACAAGTCTGAGACCTTTGAAAAGTTCAAGGAATTTCAGAATGAGGTAGAGAATCAGCGTGACCGAAAGATAAAATTCTTACGATCAGATCGTGGAGGAGAATATTTAAGTCACGAATTTGGTACACACTTAAGGAAATGTGGAATCATTTCACAACTCATGCCGCCTGGAACACCTCAGCGTAACGGTGTGTCCGAACGTCGTAATCGCACTTTATTGGATATGGTGCGATCTATGATGTCTCTTACTGATTTACCGCTATCATTTTGGGGATACGCTCTAGAGACAACTACATTCACTTTAAATAGGGCACCGTCTAAATCCGTTGAGACGACACCGTATGAATTATGGTTTGGGAAGAAACCTAAGCTGTCGTTTCTAAAAGTTTGGGGATGCGATGCTTATGTCAAGAAACTTCAACCTGAAAAGCTCGAACCCAAGTCGGAAAAATGCGTCTTCATAGGATACCCTAAGGAAACCATTGGGTATACCTTCTACTTAAGATCCAAGGGCAAGATCTTTGTTGCCAAGAATGGGTCCTTTCTGGAGAAAGAGTTTCTCTCGAAAGAATTAAGTAGGAGGAAGGTGGAACTTGATGAAGTACTACCTCCTGAACCGGTGAGTAGCGCAGCTCAGGAAGATGTTCCTGTGGTGCTAGCACCAACTGAAGAGGAAGTTAATGATGATGATCAAGGTACTTCGGATCAAGTTACTACTGAACTTCGTAGGTCCACACGGACACGTTCCACACCAGAGTGGTATGGCAACCCTATCCTGGAAATCATGTTGTTAGACAATGGTGAACCTTCGAACTATGAAGAAGCGATGGCGGGCCCAGATTCCAACAAATGGCTTGAAGCCATGCAATCCGAGATAGGATCCATGTATGAAAACAAAGTATGGACTTTGACAGACTTGCCCGATGATCGGTGAGCGATAGAAAACAAATGGATCTTTAAGAAGAAGACGGACGCGGATGGTAATGTTACCATCTATAAAGCTCGACTTGTCGCTAAGGGTTATCGACAAGTTCAAGGGGTTGACTACGATGAGACATTCTCTCCTGTAGCGAAGCTAAAGTCCGTCCGAATCATGTTAGCAATTGCCACATACTATGATTATGAGATATGGCAGATGGACGTCAAAACGGCATTCCTTAACGGACATCTTAAGGAAGAACTGTATATGATGCAGCCAGAAGGTTTTGTCGACCCTGACAATGCTAACAAGGTGTGCAAGCTCCAGCGATCCATTTATGGGCTGGTGCAAGCATATCGGAGTTGGAACATTCGCTTTGATGAGATGATCAAAGCGTTTGGGTTTATGCAGACTTATGGAGAAGCCTGCGTTTACAAGAAAGTGAGTGGGAGCTCTATAGCATTTCTCATATTATATGTGGATGACATACTTTTGATGGGAAATCATATAGAACTTTTGGATAGCATTAAGGCCTACTTGAATAAGTGTTTTTCAATCAAGGACCTTGGAGAAGCTTCTTACATATTAGGCATCAAGATCTATTGGGATAGATCGAGATGCCTCATAGGTCTTTCACAAAGCACATACCTTGATAAGATATTGAAGAAGTTCAATATGGATCAGTCCAAGAAAGGGTTCTTGCCTATATTGCAAGGTGTGAGATTGAGCTCGGCTCAATGCCCGACCACGGCAGAAGATAAAGAAGAGATGAGTGTCATCCCCTATGCCTCAGCCATAGGGTCTATTATGTATGCCATGCTGTGTACCAGACCTGATGTAAACCTTGCCGTAAGTTTGGTAGGAAGGTACCAATGTAATCCTGGCAAGGAACACTGGACAGCGGTCAAGAACATCCTAAAGTACCTGAAAAGGACTAAGGATATGTTTCTCGTTTATGGAGGTGACAAAGAGCTCGTCGTAAAGGGTTACGTCGACGCTAGCTTCGACACGGATCTGGATGACTCTAAGTCACAAACAGGATACGTGTATATTTTGAATGGTGGGGCAGTAAGCTGGTGCAGTTGCAAGCAAAGCGTCGTGGCGGGATCTCCATGTGAAGTAGAGTACATAGCAGCCTCGGAGGCAGCGCATGAAGCAATCTAGGTGAAGGAGTTCATCACCGACCTAGGAGTCATACCCAATGCGTCGGGGCCGATCGCACTCTTCTGTGACAACACTAGAGCTATTGCACTTGCCAAGGAGCCCAGGTTTCATAAGAAGACCAGGCACATCAAGCGTCGCTTCAACTTCATACGTGAAAATATTCAAGATGGAGACATAGATATTTTTAAAGTACATACGGACCTGAATGTAGCAGATCCGTTGACTAAACCTCTCCCTAGGGCAAAACATGATCAACACCAGAACGCTATGGGTGTTCGATTCATCACAATGTAACTAGAATATTGACTCTAGTGCAAGTGGGAGACTGTTGGAAATATGCCCTAGAGGCAATAATAAAATGGTTATTATTATATTTCTTTGTTCATGATAATTGTCTGTTATTCATGCTATAACTGTGTTATCCGGAAATCGTAATACACGTGTGAATACATAGACCACAACATGTCCCTAGTAAGCCTCTAGTTGACTAGCTCGTTGATCAACATATAGTCATGGTTTCCTGACTATGGGCATTGGATGTCATTGATAATGGGATCAAATCATTAGGAGAATGATGTGATGGACAAGACCCAATCCTAAGCATAGCTCAAAGATCGTGTAGTTCGTTTCGCTAGAGCTTTTCCAAATGTCAAGTACCATTTCCTTAGACCATGAGATTGTGCAACTCCCGGATACCGTAGGAGTTCTTTGGGTGTGCCAAATGTCACAACATAACTGGGTGACTATAAAGGTTCACTACGGGTATCTCCGAAAGTGTCTGTTGGGTTGGCACGAATCGAGAGTGGGATTTGTCACTCCGTATGATGGAGAGGTATCTCTGGGCCCACTCGGTAATGCATCATCATAATGAGCTCAATGTGACCAAGTGTCTGCTCACGGGATCATGCATTACGGTACGAGTAAAGTGACTTGCCGGTAACGAGATTAAACGAGGTATTGGGATACCGACGATCGAGTCTCGGGCAAGTAACGTACCGATTGACAAAGGGAATTGTATACGGGGTTGATTGAATCCTCGACATCGTGGTTCATCCGATGAGATTGTCGAGGAGTATTTGGGAGCTAACATGGGTATCCAGATCCCGCTATTGGTTATTGACCGGAGAGGCGTCTTGGTCATGTATGCATGTCTCCCGAACTCGTAGGATCTACACACTTAAGGTTCGGTGACGCTAGGGTTGTAGAGATATTAGTATGCAGTAACCTGAAAGTTGTTCGGAGTCCCGGATGAGATCCCAGACGTCACGAGGATTTCTGGAATGGTCGGGAGGTGAAGAATTATATATAGGAAGTCAGGTTTCGGCCATCGGGAAAGTTTCAGGGGTCACCGGTATTGTACCGGGACCACCGGAAGGGTCCCGGGGGTCCACCGGGTGGGGCCACCTATCCCGGAAGGCCCCATGGGCTGAAGTGGGAGGGGAACCAGCCCCAGGTGGGCTGGTGCACCCCCCCTTGGGCCCCCCTGCGCCTAGGGTTGGAAACCCTAGGGTGGGGGGCGCCTCCACCTGGCTTGGGGGGAAAGTTTCCGCCCTGGCCGCCCCCCCATTGGAGATCCCATCTCCTAGGGCCGGCGCCCCCTAGGGGGCCTATATAAAGAGGGGGGGGGGAGGGCAGCCGCACCCATGCTCTTGGCGCCTCCCTCTCCCATTGCTACACCTCTCCCTCTCGTAGAAGCTCGGCGAAGCTCTGCCGAGATCACTGCTGCATCCACCACCACGCCGTCGTGCTGCTGGATCTCCGTCAACCTCTCCTTCCCCCTTGATGGATCAAGAAGGAGGAGACGTCTTCCTCAATCGTATGTGTGTTGAACGCGGAGGTGCTGTCCGTTTAGCACTAGGATCATCGGTGATTTGGATCACGATGAGTACGACTCCCTCAACCCCGTTCTCTTGAACGCTTCCGCTCGCGATCTACAAGGGTATGTAGATGCACTCCTTTCTCTCGTTGCTAGATGAACTCATAGATTGATCTTGGTGAAAGTGTACAATTTTTTTTTATTTTCTGCAACGTTCCCCAACAGATATGTCCTCGCTGGTCCGGGTCCTATCGAGATGACACTTCAGTGTCACGCCTGGACTTTGGGAAAGGGGCCTGCGAAGGCGTCTCGCTCGCCAAGGCGTCTGAGCCCAGGTAATCCTCCGACGAGGACTGGCCGGCGCGGGACCTTGCCGGACTGTGCAAAAATGTGGCAACAGTTAAAACTACTATACCCAAATACAATCCCGGACGCATATACATGTTCGGATACTTACGACTTCTCTAGGAGCTGGGTCCTAGGATCCCACTCCGGGCTGCTATCGGCTGTCGTGGTGGATGCCTCTGGGAGTGAACCTTTCGCCCTCTTGGGCAATCCGGCCTCCAGGGATGTGGAGGCCGTCCTTTTCTTCCCGCTGCTGGAGTGAGGCTCATCCTCCTCTGCTTCCTCCTCTTTGTCTTTAGAAGAAGCATCGTCGCTGGAGTCTTCGGATTTGGCGTCCAAAGCCTCGCGACGACGGAGGCCACTGTGGGTCTTTTTGACCTTCTTGGAGACCTCTTTCTTTGGCGCCTCGTAAGGCACAGGGACCAGCATCTTCGTTGGAAGAGGTCCGACCGGTTCTTCTGGCAGTGGGGCCGGACAATGTACCCGCCCCACCTTCTTTATCCATCCCTGAGGTCACGATGAAACACGATTAAGATGTCTCCCTCTAATGCATGGATGGACAGGGCATGGCTATAACTTACCGGGCTTGCAGAATGGGATAATTGATACCCACGGTCCTCGGCGGAGCCTGGCCACGATTTGCTGGACTTGAAGAGCACCTTCCAGATATCCTTGTGGGAGGAGTCATAGAGCTCCTGAAGGGTTTGGTGCTCGGTTGGGTCGAACTCCCACATAGTGCAGGCTCGACGCTGACAAGGGAGAACCAGGCAAACTAGCATCACCTGGACTGCATCGACGAGCTTGACGTCCCTGTCAACCACACTCTGAACGCGCGTCTGGAGCAGTGACATCTCATCGGACAAGGACCAGTTCGGGCCCTTCTTGGGCCAGGACGTGAGCCGCAGTGGAGCTCCGGATCTGAACTCTGGAGCTGCCGCCCACTTTTTGCCGCGTGGTTCGGTGATATAGAACCACTGCTGCTGCCACTCCTTGACGGAGTCGTTGAAGGCACCCTTCGGCCAAATGGCCTTGCGCATCTTGCTTACCATGGCGCTGCCGCACTCGGCGTGTTCGCCACTCACCACCTTGGGTTTCACATTGAAAATCTTCAGCCACAGGCCAAAGTGAGGTGGGATCCGGAGAAAAGCCTCGCACACGACGATGAACATCGAGATATTGAGGAAGGAGTTGGGGGAAAGATCATGAAAATCAATCCTGTAGTAATACATGACTCCACGAACAAATGGGTGAAGGGGAAACCCGAGCTCGCGGACAAAATGGGGAAGGAACACGACTCTCTCGTGAGGTTCCAGAGTGGGGATGACCTGTCCCGCCGGTGGGAGATGGCGGCCGATCTTCTGGGCCAGATACCAGGCTCCCCGGAGCTTCTTGATGTCCTTCTCCTGGATGGTCGAGGCCATCCATCTGCCTCCTGCTCCGGATCTGGAAATCTTCGGAAAACCTCTCTTCGATGGAGAAAAGAGTGCTTGGGCGTTAGGGCTCGAATGGAGGGGAATGAGCTAGCGGAAAGAGGAGGCGTGGGTAAAGAGGAAGAGACCTTGTCCCTTTATAAAGGCGATGAAAGCTTTTTGCACCTCCCCACTCGTCTGGTGGAACCCGCCCGTTCTCCACTCACCGCGATTAGCGGTGCAGTTAGGTTACCCATGCCGCATTGATGAGAATCCTGTAATAAGGGGACACGATCTCTCCTTTGACAAGACGTGTCAAGGAAACCGCCTCGCAATACGCACTGTGGCTGGATGTAGGAAAACGGTTCGAATAATGACCCAACCGTAATGACACGTCGCATTGTCTCAAAAGTTGTTAGCAGATTGCATTTGTGAAGTATCATTCTCTCTACAGTGGCATGTGAAGATCCTTTTGCAGATCCGGACACGGTCTACGTGTTCGATAATTACTTTAGAGTATTCGGAGATGGAACCCGCCTTGCAATGCCGAAGACAAGACTACGTGCCGGACTCATCGTCATTGAAGCATGGTTCAGGGGCTACTGAGGGAGTCCTGGATTAGGGGGTATCCGGACAGCCAGACTATATACATTGTCCGGACTATCGAAGCGTGAAGATACAAGACTCAAGACTTCGTCCCGTGTCCGGATGGGACTCTCCTTGGCGTGGAAGGCAAGCTTGGCAATCCGGATATTGAGTTTCCTTCCTTGTAACCGACTCCATGTAAATCTAGCCCTCTCCGGTGTCTATATAAACCGGAGAGGTTGGTCTTTAGAAGGCCGATCACAATTACAATCATACCATCATAGGCTAGCTCTTAGGGTTTAGCCTCTACAATCTCGTGGTAGATCTACTCTTGTACTACCCATATCTTCAATATTAATCAAGCAGGAAGTAGGGTTTTACCTCATCGAGAGGGCCCAGGCCTGGGTAAACATCTGTGTCCCTTGCTTCCTGTTACCATCAGCCTAGACGCACAGATCGGGATCCTCTACCCGAGATCCGCCGATTTTGACACCAACAACGACCTCCACACACTTGGAGGCTGAGTCACCTAAGAAAGAATAAACTCCCTTTCCGGATGAACCCGCCACCGCCACCGACAACAGCCTGGAGTGGGATCCCAGGGTCCAGCCCCTGGTTAAATCGTGAGTATATAAAACCCGGACATGCTTGTGTATCCAGACTCACTATCGTATAGCATTTAATGCATTGAGTCACGCCTTTTTTGCAGTCCGGCCAGGTCCCGTGCCGAGCAATCCTCATCGGAGGATTCAGTGGGTTCGGATGCTAGAGACAGCGGGACACCCCCGACGGCCCCCTCTCCAAAACACGTGGATGACACCGAGGTATCGTCCCAAAGGGACCCAGGCCAAGGAGGGGCTGGGGAGACCGTCAAGGCAACACCAGAGGGTTAAACCTCGGCTGCCGGACACACGGTGGAAAAGGCCCCCATGCATGGACACCGACGGCGGGGGCTATCTTGAATTCGGCCCCCAGCCGGACACAGTTCCGGAGACTAACACGGCTCCGGAATCAGGCGGTCAACCTCCCTCGACAGAAGGGGGTGCGCCTGTTCCACCGGCAACCTTTGCTCAACCAGAGGTGCCAGATACCTTATCAGCAGCGCTGAAAAGCGCCTCCATCATTGAAGTACACCGTGCCCTTATGGGTGCGGTGATTGAGAAGATTTAGTCTGCCGAAAGCAGGCTGACTAAAGCCTGCATGAGCCTTACAACGGGCTTTGAGATATGTTGTGAGGTTTCAAAGAGTATTATAGTATAGATAGTAGCCCCTGATACACTGTTCGGTGTTCAAAAGAAAAAGACGGACCGAGGATCAAATATATGTTCGCAGGAGACTTACCTTGTGGTACCTCTCCCTCTTTTGTTTTTCTAAGCAGGCATCTGTAATGACTGCCACCTCTCATACTGCGGAAGTCTCCGGACTGAAGCAGAGTCTAGAGCGGGCCGAAGAAGAACTCGGCCAAGTGAAGAAGCGGTTGAAGGATAACCAAGGTATGCAAAACCTTGTTCGCATTCACCACGAATGAATAATTGAGTATGACGAAAAAATTTCATGATGTGCTCTAGGAGCGATGGCCGAAGTCGAGGCTCTTAAGAAGGCAGTGGCCGAGGCCGAGAAGAAGGCAGCCACAGAGCAGGCCCTTCATGAAAAGCACGAGGCCAGGGTTATTGAAGTTCAGCAAGAACTCCAAGAGGCCGTGAAGAAATGCGAGACCTTGGAGCAGAGTTTAACGGAGAAATAATCCAAACTCACCAAGGCTCGTCAAGCCGCACACGATGCCTGAGGCGAAGCCCAAGGTGCCCTTCCGGAAATCTAGGAGGCCAGAAAGATCGCGGTGGGTAAGGCTTTTTCTATGCAAAGCAAATATTTAAGGAAGAAAATCATGTTACCAATCTGAATTCGGATTTCTCTAGGGGTGTTTGTGGAACTGCCGCGCAGCATATCTGATGCCGCACAATTCTACCAAGCGAAAGAAAGGAGCTCTACAGAGAAGCTCTTCTGGTCGCAATATCTGGCGCCAGAGCATTCAGTGCGCTTTGCCGATCAATTGAAACAGCTGATCGAGCTGCATAGGGCGGCCGAACTAGCCATGAAGGATTTAATTATCCGGCTATGGCCCGCCGAAGCGATTCCCAGCAGCTACCTTGGGATCGTGAATCGGCTTGTAAGTGCCTGCCCTCGACTTGAAGTCATCAAGCGGTTGGTCTATATGGAAGGTGCGCGAATGGCCTTCACCCGCGCAAAGGTGCACTGGGTGAAGATGGATGCCGAAAAGCTGATGACCGAAGGACCGCCTGCGGGAAGGAGCACCACAAGCCCGAGTTATATTATGACAGTGTCCTGAAAGGATCCCGCCTTGTAGCGGAGCAATGTGCCAAGGATATTATATTCCCATGAATACATTCATGTTATCCTATGTAATGTGGAACAAGGTCATTTATATAATATAATGCCTGTTGATACGTCTCCAACGTATCTATAATTTTTTATTGTTCCATGCTATTATATTACCCCTTTTGGATGTTTATGTGCTTTATTTTACACATTTATATCATTTTTGGGACTAACCTACTAACCGGAGGCCCAACCCATATTGTTGTTTTATTGCCTGTTTCAGTATTTCGAAGAAAAGGAATATCAAACGGAGTCCAAACGGAATGAAACCTTCGGCAGCGTGATTTTTGGAAGAATATGATCCTGGAGACTTGGAGTCCACGTCAGAAGATCCTCGAGGAGGCCACGAGATAGGAGGCCGCGCCCCCCTTACAGGGGCGCGCCCCCCTGTCTCGTGGGCCTCTCGAGCACCTCCCGACCGACTTCTTTCGCCTATATATGCCTACGTACCCTAAAACAATCGAAAATCAAGATAGATCAGGAGTTCCACCGCCGCAAGCCTCTGTAGCCACTAAAAACCTCTCGGGATCCCATTCCGGCACCCTGCCAGAGGGGGAATCCATCACCGGTGGCCATCTTCATCATCCCGACGCTCTCCATGACGAGGAGGGAGTAGTTCACCCTCGGAGCTGAGAGTATGTACCAGTAGCTATGTGTTTGATCTCTCTCTCTCTCTCTCGTGTTCTCTCTCGTGTTCCCTCTATGGCACGATCTTGATGTATCGCGAGCTTTTCTATTATAGTTGGATCTTATGATGTTTCTCCCCCCTCTACTCTCTTGTGATGAATTGAGTTTCCCTCTTGAAGTTATCTTATCGGATTGAATCTTTGCTTTGAGAACACTTGATGTATGTCTTGCCGTGTTTATCTGTGGTGACAATGGGATATCATGTGCCACTTGATTTATGTTTTGGTGACCAACTTGCGGGTTCCGCCCATGAACCTATGCATAGGGGTTGGCACACGTTTTCTTGACTCTCCGGTGGAGACTTTGGGGCACTCTTTGAAGTACTTTTGTGTTGGTTGGATGAATCTGAGATTGTGTGATGCATATCGTATAATCATGCCCACGGATACTTGAGGTGACAATGGAGTATCTAGGTGACATTAGGGTTTTGGTTGATTTGTATCTTAAGGTGTTATTCTAGTACGAACTCTTTTATAGATCGATCCGAAAGAATAACTTTGAGGTGGTTTCATACCCTACCACAATCTCTACGTTTGTTCTCCGCTATTAGTGGCTTTGGAGTGACTCTTTGTTGCATGTTGAGGGATTGTTATATGATCTATCTATGTTATTATTGTTGAGAGAACTTGCAGTAGTGAAAGTATGAACCCTAGGCCTTGTTTCCTATCATTGCAATACCGTTTATGCTCACTTTTACCACTTGTTACCTTGCTGTTTTTATATTTTCAGATTACAAATACCTATTTCTACCATCCATATTGCACTTGTATCACCATCTCTTCGCCGAACTAGTGCACCTATATAATTTAGCATTGTATTGGGTGTGTTGGGGACACAAGAGACTCTTTGTTATTTGGTTGCAGGGTTGCTTGAGAGAGACCATCTTCATCCTACGCCTCCTACGGATTAATAAACCTTAGGTCTTCCACTTGAGGGAAATTTGCTACTGTCCTACAAACCTGTGCACTTGCAGGCCCAACAACGTCTACAAGAAGAAGGTTGTGTAGTAGACATCAAGCTCTTTTCTGGCGCCATTGCCGAGGAGGCTAGCTAAAGGGCACTCACTCACACCCCGTCAACTAAGCTCTTTTCTGGCGCCGTTGCCGGGGAGGTGAGTGCTTGAAGGTATATCTTTAGATCTTGCAATTGAATCTTTTTGTTTCTTGTTTTATCACTAGTTTAGTTTATAAAAGAAAACTACAAAAAAATGGAGTTAAGTTTGTCTCATACGCTTCGTCTTTTTAATATCTTTCGTGAGAATGATGGAAAGGAAAATTGTGCTCAAGTGCTAGAAGAAGAATGCATTAAAATGCTTGGTACTAGATCTTTGTATGATGAGCATGATTGCAATGTTGTTAGTATGAATTCCTTGAATATCCATGATGCTAATGATATGCAAAGCCACAATCTTGGGTGTCAGTGTCAAAACCGGCGGATCTCGGGTAGGGGGTCCCGAACTATGCGTCTAGGCGGATGGTAACAGGAGACTAGGGACACAATGTTTTTACCCAGGTTTGGGCCCTCTCGATGGAGGTAAAACCCTACTCCTGCTTGATTAATATTGATGATATGGGTAGTACAAGAGTAGATCTACCACAAGATTAGGCTAAACCCTAGAAGCTAGCCTATGGTATGATTGTTGTTCGTCCTACGGACTAAAACCCTCCGGTTTATATATACACCGCAGAGGGCTAGGGTTACACAGAGTCGGTTACAATGGGAGGAGATCTACATATCCGTATCGCCAAGCTTGCCTTCCATGCCAAGGAAAGCCACATCCGTACACGGGACAAAGTCTTCAATCTTGTATCTTCATAGTCCAGGAGTCCGGCCAAAGGTTATAGTCCGGCTATCCGGACACCCCCTAATCCAGGACTCCCTCAGTAGCCCCTGAACCAGGCTTCAATGGCGACGAGTCCGGCGCGCAGATTGTCTTCGGCATTGCAAGGCAGGTTCCTCCTCTGAATACTTCATAGAAGATTTTGAACACAAGGATAGTGTCCGGCTCTGCAAAACAAGTTCCACATACCACCGTAGAGAGAATAATATTTGTACAAATCTAATCTGCTGACGTATTCCGCAGCGTGACTTCCGCAGCGTGACATCACGCCACGGCCAAGCCTTAATTCGAATCGTTTTACTATCCCAGCTCAGCGCATTTAGCGAGGCGGTTTCCTTGGCACGTCTTGTCGAAGCAGAGATCGTGTCCCCTAATTCCGGGATTCTCATCAATACGGGCGTGGGTAACCCAACCACGCCATTAATTACGGTGCTTGGGAGATAAGCGAGTTTTACCAGGCTAGTGGGGGCACGTAGTTTCGTCCGCCCATATAAGGGGATAAGGATCCACCTTTTTCATCTACGCCTTCTTCCTCCTTTGCTTATCCATTTCCGCGCACTCGAGCACCATCGCCCAAGTCCGCACACCTCACCTCGACCTTCTCCAGCCATGTCTGGAGCGGGAGGCAGGTGGATGGCCTCCTCTCTCACGGAGGGGCACATCAAAAAGTTGAGGAAAGCCGGAAACTTGCACAATGACATTGCGCACCGGCTTCCAGACGAGGGGCAGCTCATCCCCACCCCCAGGCCCCATGAGAGGGTGGTGTTCCTCCCCCATTTCCTCCACGGACTGGGCTTCCCACTTCACCCAATTGTCCGGGGGCTCATGTTCTACTACGGCCTGGATTTCCACGATCTGGCCCCGAACTTCATCCTCAACATCTCGGCGTTCATCATCATGTGCGAGGCCTTCCTCTACATCTAGCCCCACTTCGGCTTATGGCTGAAGACTTTCAATGTCAAGCCAAAGGTAGTGGGCGGCCGCCAAGCGGAGTGCAGAGGTGCCATGGTGCGCAAGATGCCCAACGTCATATGGCTCGAGGGCTCCTTCGTAGAGACCATAATGGGGTGGCAATCAGGGTGGTTCTACATCACCGAGCCGCGTGACCCTGAATGGGCAGCGGCCCCCGAACTCTGATCTGGCATCCGTACACGGCTCACCTCCTGGAAAGAGAAGGGCCTGCCGTGGGGCAAAAAAGAGGAGCTGACCGGACTCCAAACATGCGTCCAACGCCTGGTGAGCAAGAAGCTCAAACTTGTCAACGTAGTCCAGGTCATGCCCATCCGCCGGATCCTCCTGTGCCAACAATGGGCTTTCATCTTGTGGGAGTTTAATCTGACACAGCACCGAACCCTGAGCAGGCTCTTTGACACTACGTACGAAGATGCCTGGAAGGTGCTGTTCAAGAGAGTCGTGGCTCCCGCATCCACTACCGAGGATCGCGGATTCAGCGCGCAGTGTCAAGCTAGCGCGGTAAGCTATTTTTACCTCTTACAGGATATTTGTTTTTCATAGTTTGACTCTATGCCGGATCTAAGCCCTCATGCCTTTGACAGGACTGGCAGAGGACGGCCGAACAGGTCAACTGTCCGGCTCCTTTGCCTGAAGATCCAGCCGACGCCCACTTGGCGAAGTTGCTGGTTCCGGCACCTTACGTGGTGCCGGAGAAGAAGGCTAATAAGAAGGCCACAGGAACTCAAAAGAGTTCCCGGCGCCCGGTGGTGTCAGATTCATCGTACGATGGCTCCGAGACGCGCTCCTCTCACGAAGACGAGGAGGAGGAAAGAGAGGTTTCTTCTCGAGCAGGAGAAGAAAATAAAAAGGAAGGCCGCCCCAACTTGGGAGGCCGGAGGGTCCAAGAAGGGAAGAACCCTTCCCCCGGACTATTCTACCAACGTCGCCAACAGCGAGGAGGAGTTGCCACCTAGGGCCAAGCGCCTGGCGAAGTCGTAAGTGTTCGGACACTAGAGTGATTCATAGTGTTCTTTCGTTGCACAGCTTTCCGTGATGCCGGATATAATCATGCAGTCCGCCCCGAGCCCAGATCGATGTGTCGTCGAGTGGCTCCTTAGGACCGTCAGATGTGAATAGCACTTCACTTCCGGCCGCCTCCTCCCCTCGCCCTGCGGACGATGCCGAGGTATTGTCCCAAGAGGTTCCAAATCGAGGGGATGCAGTCCTGGGGGCGCCTCAAGGCGACGTCCCGGACTCCAGGCGCAAGGGGGGCAAGACCCCCAGGGGCTCCAAGTCCGGCCTTGGGCCGGACACCGCGCCGGAACCTTCAGTGGTTCCGGACTCTGGCTGGCAGTCTCCTTCCAAGAGGAGCAAGCCTATCGAGCCGGTGACCTCCGTCCAACCGGAGGCACCGGATAATTTACTGGAGGTGCTTAACGGCGCCTCCATCTGTCAGGACCCCGACTCAATGCCACATCGATCTAGCATGTAACACCTCATATCACTTTGCGGCCTCACGCACGGTATTCCCACGGTGTCGCCTTACCTTTGCCCGGGACCGTTTGCGCCTTTTGGCACACGTATATGACAGTGTCGCTAGCATCCATATGATAAGGAGCCCGGGCTGACATGGCTAGTCGTAAACCCAAAGCGGCACAGACTTACAGGGACAGGCATCCATGACCCAGCATCGAACGTGTCGGTCATCAGCGAGTGAATCCAGGCTGTAGCACTGGGCTAGCAGGACTCCGGTGAACCGGGCTGTAGCGGGCTAACAGGACTCCGGTATTCACCGCGTGACATTTCCCCGAAGGGACAGACACAGGAACGAAGAAGGACACATGCCGGCCAGCCTAAGTGTTCCGGAGCAGTAGCAAGCTATCATGGCTCGGTGGAAACACTAGGAGACATTTCCCCGTAAGAGAGGCTACTAAAGATAAACAACTAGATGGTCAGATCCCACACATACCAAGCATTTCAATAACATACACACAATATGCTCGATATGTGCAAATACAACATGGCATCACAACATGACTCTATGACTCAAGTAATTTATTCAATAGGCTCCGAGGAGCGCGATATTACAATCATGGGTCTCATGACCCAACAATCAGAGCATACAAATCAAAACACACGCGGAAGCTATCATGTCTGAGTACAGACATCTATAAATGAAAAAGGCTGAGAAGCCTGACTATCTACCAAATCCTGCCGAGGCACAAGATCGTAGCTGAGGTAACAAGCTAAACGTCGAAGTCCACGCGAAACTACTAGTGAGACTGAAGTCTCTCTGCAAAACATAAAATAGGCAAACGTGAGTACAAATGTACCCAGCAAGACTTACATCAGAACTAACTACATATGCATCATTGTCAACAAAGGGGATGGTGGAGTTTGACTGCAGCAAGCCAGCTTTGACTCGGTGGCTATCCTAAACTACGACTGCAATGTAACTCTTTGAGGTGGCGCACACGAGTCCACATATTCACCATATCAATACACCACTATGGATCCGCTCCCGTCTCCCTACGAGAACGCCATCCATAGCACTCACGCTTATCTTGCGCATTTTAAAGTATCCACTTTCACTTGTCTATGAACTGATATAAGCAACCCAGAAGTCCTTTACCGCGGACACGGCTATTCGAATAGATGATGTTAACCCTGCAGGGGTGTACTTCTTCATACATGTTTCCACCACTTAGCGTCTGCACACGACATGTGCTCGGCAGACTTCAAGCGAAAGCCGACGTGGGTGTAGACCACGACCTACCTAAACACTCAAGTCTCTAGTCCAGGTTTATCGCCTATTCGGGTTCCATCCATGAGGAGATCCGGCCGGAGTTTCGCTCACAGCCCCAAACGATGTGAACAGGGTTCCCGAGATACCAAACGGGCATCCGGTACACCGTGCCACGTACCTACCGCATCACAGCCCACCCCTACGGTCAGCGCTGTCCACGGCCTCCAGTAAGCTACAAACACCAGAAACTACTTGCAACTCCTGGACAGAGGACTAGGGTGAATAAGAAGTCGAGCGGGGTCATATTTCAGGGCCCAATGTATGGTAGTAGCTGAATCATGGATCACAAACACAGAACTCAGTTCCTGAGGACGGCTGCAATGAGACAACCCACCATGTACTCCTACATGGCCTCTCACCGCTACCTTTACCAAATCGTGTTCACACACTTAGCTCACACACAGTAGGACATGTTCACACGCCTCTGATTCATCCCCGATGAATCAGACCTGACTCAACTCTAAGCAGTAGCAGGCATGACAAACAAGCATGAATGAGTAGGCACAACAGGGCTCAAACAACTCCTACTCATGCTAGTGGGTTTCATCTATTTACTGTGGCAATGACAGGTCATGCAAAGGATAAAGGGGTTCAGCTACCGCAGCAAGTAACAGATGAATCGGTGTTGTCCTAATGCAGTAAAAGAGAGCAGGAGCGAGAGAGTAGGATTGTATCGGAATGAACAAGGGGGTTTTGCTTGCCTGGCACTTCTGAAGATAACATTGAGTCTTCATCAGTGTCAACGATCACATCATCGGTATCACGTCTATCGAGAGGGGACAAATACCGGCAACACAGAAGGGAACACAATCAATGCAATGCACAATATGATGCATGATCATGACATGGCAATATGAATGTGTTTTGAGCTAATGCAACTAGCAACCAGATTAAATGAAGTTGGTTTGAATATAAGATTCAAATTCAAACTCCATATGTGATTAATCAAATGCCCTTTAATTGATTTGTGCTAAACAGCACCTATAAGTTGTTCTAACATGCATGAAAATGGTACAGATGGATTCCTTGAATTTTTCTGATAATTTTTCATATATAATTATTTAATTTGGAGTTACGGTTAATTTTCTATGAATTTTAGAAGTTTTAGGCATTTTTCTGGAATTTCAGAATTAAATTAAATCCAGAAAATGAGTTATGACATCAGCACTGCGTCATGCTTGCATCAGCAAGTCAACAGGGCTGCCCCGGGTCAAACCTGACGTGTGGGGGCCACACGTCAGTGACACAGGTTAGACAGGGGGGTTAGTTTAATTTAATTAAAGATTAGGGCACTAGGGCCCACATGTCAGTGGCTCTGGGGTTAGATTAGGTGGTGATTAGCTTAAGCTAATCACCTGATGGCGGGGGCCCACCTGTCAGTGTCAGCAGAGGGGGTAGTTAAGATAAAATAGTTAAACTAATTAACAGGGGGGGGCTGGCCCCACCTGTCATCGACCCAGAGAGGGGGGGGGGTCCCGCCGTGGTCAACGTGGTCAGACCCACCGGCGGCTTGACGCCGGCGAGGCCAGACGCGGTGGTGCGCGTCGGAAACCAACTACAGGGGCTCTTTTGGCGCGCAGGAAGCAGCTACGGGGAGAGGGTGGAGTGGCGCATCCAACGGTGGCGGTGGCGGAGGCTGGGGTGGCCGGAGCTGCCGGCGGCGACCTCTTTTGCGGCTGCCGGAGTTCGGGCAATCTCGGGGTCAGGGTTAGGGAGCACGGCAGGAGGAGCTGGGGCGTGCTACGGACTCCTGAGATCATGGTGAGCACGTCAGTGGGCTCGGATACGAGCTGGGGTGGCTGTGGCCACGGCCACGCCATGGCCGGCGGCGAGAGATTCTCGGGCAAAGTGGTGGGGCTAGCTAGAGAGGGAGGTGGGGCACGGGGAGAGGGGGAATCGGGTCGAGGGCTCACCGCGGTTCTTCTGGTGCTGCTGGCGAGGCAGGGGAGGCACGGGGTCCGGCGAATCGACGGAGGGGAGCTTCGGTGGCCGGCGACGGAACGGCGATGGTGGCGGCGTTGCAGGGCTTCCGGAGGGCCGTGGGTCGGTGGGGAGGAAGGAGGGGGTCGAGGCGGAGCTCGTGGGTGTGTCGGAGAGGCTAGGGGTGGCCGGTGGCCACGAGAGAGCTCGTCGGCGGCGGCGGGTGTGTTCGGTGGCTGCGCGCGAGAGAGCCAGAGGAGGAGAGGAGCTCGGGGAGAGAGTGAGAGGCCTGGGGGGGGGTGCGTGGCGTCGCGGACGGGGTCCAGGGCAACGAGAGGAAGCAGGAGGTGGCTAGGGGGGGAAGCAGGAGGTGGCCGAGGCAGCGTCGGCGAGCGCCACGCCTCGCCTCTGTTCGTCCTCCTGGCAGAGGAGGAAGAGGACAAAGGAGGAGGAGGTGGGCTGGGCCGGCTGGGGGGGAGCTGGGCCGGTGGTGGCGCCAGGTAAGGTTTCTCTTCCCTTTTTTTCTATTTTGTTTCTCTTTTCTATTTCTGTAGTTTTGTTTCTGATTTAGTTTATAGCACAAATCATTTTAATAAATCCTGCAAATAATTGTGGCCATTAAATGAATTATTACAGAGGCCCTTAACTATTTTCAGAATTGTTGGAGCATTTAAAAATATTAATAGTATTTAAATGCCCCAATTCAAATACAATATGGATTATTCAAAAATCCATAATGGCCCAAAAATATTGGCATCATTTTTGGTAGAGGCTTTTCACCTTTGTCAAAAATCATGAACATTTTTGAAAGCCCTTTGGACTTACTTGAAAGTATTTTAGGATGAACCTAGTGAATTCCTTTAATGCTAGGGTTTGAGCAATCCCCATTTCAAATTTCATAAAATTTAAACATGTTGCATGGATGCTAAAGCAAAAACAAACAAGGGCTGATCTGGGGCTGTGACAGCTCACCCCCACTAAACAAAAATCTCGTCCCGAGATTCAAGCGTAGGGTAGGGTGAAGGGGAAACGCAAGCTAGCACAATCTTCACGATCCAGGGTGCACTTTATCAAAGCGTTGATTCGATCACCATCATTGCCTTGATGTCTTGCTCTGAGAAATCCTGCTAACATGACCTGGAGAGAAGAAGGAGACTCTAGAAGGGTCGATCTTCTCGAAGATCGAACAACTCACGGAGTGTGACATAGAACCATCTCTCGGGTTGAGACACGGGATACACATCAAGAGGGGTGGAAAGAAACGGATGACGAAGGTTCACTAGGTGGACAACAATTCCACACTTAAAAAGGTGGTAAACGATTGTCCATGTAGCGAGGAGTTAAGTTGCCATGACACCACAACGAGACACCTTCGGAACCGTGACTCGTAGATATCTCCCCTTAAGTGGCAAAAATAATTACCTTTGATTCAGAGATCGTTGAGACTCTCTATATCAGCCTAAGGCAAATCACAGCAATCGATTGGCGGGGGTCGGTAGAATGGCATACTCGGACTTGGATGATGTGGATTACCTTGTTGAAGACAACGTAATGGATGAATTTTTGCTTATCACCGGAGATGGAAGAGACCCGTGGTAGAATGGCACATTGGCGGTGCAAGCTGGGAACAAAATGCAAATGCTGGGAATGATTCTGGTAACTGGGGAAGAACCCAACAATAGGGAGTGAATTCGCTGTTTGAATAGGTCATAGCATTGCCGAGGAAACTGAGAGCAAACCCGGTTAGTGCCGATGATAACACGTAGCGCTTGTGCGTGCTCTCAAGAACTTGAGCATTTCCATAATCGTCAAGGTTTTACCAACATCCGCGTCAAGGGTCCGGCAACACAACTTGCTACCATGATGAATGATGATGGAGGATGTAGATGCAAAGGAAGATAACACCTTCTCATATTTCACCTTAGCGAGGCCAAGCAAATAAAATCTGGATGATCGACCGAGAGACATTTAGCACTCCGCTTCTAATGTTCTCCTTGATGTGCTAGTATAACCCATTCATAGATATGGTTTGATATCTAAAACATCAAGTAAAAGGTCGGACTTCGGGAACACAAAAATCCATAGGGGCAATTAGGGAGTAAATCCTACGAAATCCCTATGGGGGGGGTGGCCAACTTCCTCAAACAAGATACTATAATAATAGGTCTACCGGATGGGTGTGTTGGCCACGACATCCACCTTACCGGTTATCGAGAGACCAATATTATAGTTCTTAGGGAAATGTTCCAACCATCATATCTGCCTGAGATTCAGCTCTGGTTGGTGTTAGGATATTCCAGGCTCATCGAGTCTTAGGAAGAAAAATGAAAGTTTGCAACACAAATCGACGAGATGACGTTGCGAGATTCTCGGGAAATGAACTACGATAGTAAGCTCCAAAATATGAGCTGGTTCTGCTACAAACATGTGAACACGTTGTCCCGGACAAGCATGACCACGTGGTAGTCTTACAATAAAACACTACCGAGTTCTGGTTGGGAACCATCACCGTGGATAACGAAGTCCTTGCATAAGTCATATGATTAGCTCTTATGAAGGAACTTCTTCTCCTTGAACAAATCAATCAGTGGCTTGGTGTGCTCGGGACACATATGGGATGAAGGTTGCAAGTCTCCAGACCACAGAATACTTCGCACGTGTGCATGACTGATTTGAGATGATTCCAAGGAAACAAAACAATCTTCCTCGAATTCATGGCGGCAACTTGCATCATATGCACATGAATTAGGGAAAGTCACTACTTTCATCCAAACATATGCTTCATGAACGAAACACGAAGAAATGCTTACACAAGTTTCCAACACTAGGTTGATGTTCAACATGAATCATGGGGAGACAAAATGCTGCTGATGGGCTCAACAACAACTCATCGGAATTTCCATATCACTGGATTTCCACCATCATGTGAACACGGGGATAGTATTGGTCAGACCAAAAGATGTAATGGTATATACTCGAGGGATCAACCACGAGTAATACAACATTACGAGTATCGTTGGTACTGATTTGATTGACGATAGCCCACACTCAAATCAAAGGATTGATAAGACAATAGGTCCAGCAACTGATCACAGGGACCAATCGATGAAGATATCATCTTTCTTCAACACACACTACACAAGATTATCCCTTTGGAACGAACTAAGTCAGGCAAGCTTTTATCCTCCAACTCTCCAAGTTGTTGTTTAGCTTAACCAACTAGCTCAGGGATATCTAACACCGATTCTTGGAGAGAAGGTGGTTCACAAGAATAAACCAACTTGATCACGAGTTCAACATAACGGTCAGGTGACGACCTGGTGATACTTCCGAGAAGACATTCAAAAATCACGAACCACCGGTATGTTACTAAGCTCGAGAACAATCTCGCTTTTGAGGGCAAGACGATATGATCAAATGAGTGAGGACTTGACAAGATCCTAACTCATCAATCGAAGGGTGAACCAGGAGAATGGACTAGGTAGCATGATCAATCTTAGAATGATGATTCAATAACCAACACACTAAGAATGAAATTATTGTCCTTTAACTACCCAGCAACGAGGTTGCTAGGCGTATTGATTTCACACATCACAATTCATTTGTCGGTATTCCGGTTGCATCAACACGAAGACCGAGGAATGACTAATGATGGCAAGAAGTATCACTGTACCAAGAGTTCATAGGATGGTGTGCAATTCCTATAACAATCCCGATATAAAGATGGTAATACTCCAAGGTAGAACAGAACAAAAGCTGGATTAGCAATTTGATCTGCGGAGCACAACTTCTTTGACCCAATCTTGGATATGGAAGAGGTACTGGAGTTTGTTTCTCCTAGTCATTCAGGACAGAATGGCTTGACGGACCACAAGAGTAATAAGCATTGATAACACGAATGCACAATTACTCCTGGCTATCAATTGATAGACGAGGGCCAGAAAACAATTAAAGAGGGACAACTCAAAGGAACATATGATTTTCTGAGTTGTGAATGCATAGATTAGCATGTCGAACGAGTTCAACATATTTCTTCCGGACAATCCATGCGGAAAGGTAGAACTGGCAGAGTCACAATTATGAATGGAGAACCCATCGAGAGCACTCCTGTTGTGATCTTTTGATCCAACAAACTTTTGCCGTAAGTGGTTTATGGTATTTGGAAGAAGGATATACCACGGACCTTGAGGACTATCGCAAGGTTACTAATATCCTAAAGGCGCTAGCAATTACTATCAACATGAAGTAAGTAAAGTGAATCTCGGGTTCAGGAACCCAGGAATAGAATACCTACTACTAAGTAGCATCACGGGATGCTTTCGAGAATGATGGCCAGAATCATCACACTGGGAACACAAATCATGGCTAAATTACTAGATGATCCCCTAAAACACCTAGGGTCATAATACTAGCTCCAACATATATGTCAAGGCAATAAAGTACCTCAACTCACTGATTTGTGTGACTAATCTGACCAAAAGCACATAGGAAACAGGAGGAAGGGATTTGCAAATGCATCCGACTATTTAGAAACCTGGGATGACTCGGACAGCATAACGGCTGTAAATGCTCAGAAAAGACTTGAGACATTCACAAAAAATGGTGGCATAACCGCTCAGAAGCACAATATCAAGGTTTCGAGATCAACAATTAACATACGGAAGATAGTAGGAACTGAACTCAAGCTTAAATCCAACAATTTATCAATCTACGGATTAGTAACACATGATCCTGATAGATAGATGAGAAGACCTAGTTCCTTAACCCCGTAGGAAAGATAAGATGACTCAGATCAGAAGGGCATGAGGTATAAGGAGTAAAAAGAGCCTTACGTTCCATCCCACAATCAATTCCCTTATATAACTAAAGAATTTCTAGACTCGACTTCGACCAGTTTAGCTTGGTAATCCTACAGGCAGTCAAGCTCTGATACCAACGCTGTCAGGACCCCGACTCAATGCCACATCGATCTAGCATGTAACACCTCATATCACTTTGCGGCCTCACGCACGGTATTCCCACGGTGTCGCCTTACCTTTGCCCGGGACCGTTTGCGCCTTTTGGCACACGTATATGACAGTGTCGCTAGCATCCATATGATAAGGAGCCCGGGCTGACATGGCTAGTCGTAAACCCAAAGCGGCACAGACTTACAGGGACAGGCATCCATGACCCAGCATCGAACGTGTCGGTCATCAGCGAGTGAATCCAGGCTGTAGCACTGGGCTAGCAGGACTCCGGTGAACCGGGCTGTAGCGGGCTAACAGGACTCCGGTATTCACCGCGTGACATTTCCCCGAAGGGACAGACACAGGAACGAAGAAGGACACATGCCGGCCAGCCTAAGTGTTCCGGAGCAGTAGCAAGCTACCATGGCTCGGTGGAAACACTAGGAGACATTTCCCCGTAAGAGAGGCTACTAAAGATAAACAACTAGATGGTCAGATCCCACACATACCAAGCATTTCAATAACATACACACAATATGCTCGATATGTGCAAATACAACATGGCATCACAACATGACTCTATGACTCAAGTAATTTATTCAATAGGCTCCGAGGAGCGCGATATTACAATCATGGGTCTCATGACCCAACAATCAGAGCATACAAATCAAAACACACGCGGAAGCTATCATGTCTGAGTACAGACATCTATAAATGAAAAAGGCTGAGAAGCCTGACTATCTACCAAATCCTGCCGAGGCACAAGATCGTAGCTGAGGTAACAAGCTAAACGTCGAAGTCCACGCGAAACTACTAGTGAGACCGAAGTCTCTCTGCAAAACATAAAATAGGCAAACGTGAGTACAAATGTACCCAGCAAGACTTACATCAGAACTAACTACATATGCATCATTGTCAACAAAGGGGATGGTGGAGTTTGACTGCAGCAAGCCAGCTTTGACTCGGTGGCTATCCTAAACTACGACTGCAATGTAACTCCTTTGAGGTGGCGCACACGAGTCCACATATTCACCATATCAATACACCACTATGGATCCGCTCCCGTCTCCCTACGAGAACGCCATCCATAGCACTCACGCTTATCTTGCGCATTTTAAAGTATCCACTTTCACTTGTCTATGAACTGATATAAGCAACCCAGAAGTCCTTTACCGCGGACACGGCTATTCGAATAGATGATGTTAACCCTGCAGGGGTGTACTTCTTCATACATGTTTCCACCACTTAGCGTCTGCACACGACATGTGCTCGGCAGACTTCAAGCGAAAGCCGACGTGGGTGTAGACCACGACCTACCTAAACACTCAAGTCTCTAGTCCAGGTTTATCGCCTATTCGGGTTCCATCCATGAGGAGATCCGGCCGGAGTTTCGCTCACAGCCCCAAACGATGTGAACAGGGTTCCCGAGATACCAAACGGGCATCCGGTACACCGTGCCACGTACCTACCGCATCACAGCCCACCCCTACGGTCAGCGCTGTCCACGGCCTCCAGTAAGCTACAAACACCAGAAACTACTTGCAACTCCTGGACAGAGGACTAGGGTGAATAAGAAGTCGAGCGGGGTCATATTTCAGGGCCCAATGTATGGTAGTAGCTGAATCATGGATCACAAACACAGAACTCAGTTCCTGAGGACGGCTGCAATGAGACAACCCACCATGTACTCCTACATGGCCTCTCACCGCTACCTTTACCAAATCGTGTTCACACACTTAGCTCACACACAGTAGGACATGTTCACACGCCTCTGATTCATCCCCGATGAATCAGACCTGACTCAACTCTAAGCAGTAGCAGGCGTGACAAACAAGCATGAATGAGTAGGCACAACAGGGCTCAAACAACTCCTACTCATGCTAGTGGGTTTCATCTATTTACTGTGGCAATGACAGGTCATGCAAAGGACAAAGGGGTTCAGCTACCGCAGCAAGTAACAGATGAATCGGTGTTGTCCTAATGCAGTAAAAGAGAGCAGGAGCGAGAGAGTAGGATTGTATCGGAATGAACAAGGGGGTTTTGCTTGCCTGGCACTTCTGAAGATAACATTGAGTCTTCATCAGTGTCAACGATCACATCATCGGTATCACGTCTATCGAGAGGGGACAAATACCGGCAAAACAGAAGGGAACACAATCAATGCAATGCACAATATGATGCATGCTCATGACATGGCAATATGAATGTGTTTTGAGCTAATGCAACTAGCAACAGATTAAATGAAGTTGGTTTGAATATAAGATTCAAATTCAAACTCCATATGTGATTATTCAAATGCCATTTAGTTGATTTGTGCTAAACAGCACCTATAAGTTGTTCTAACATGCATGAAAATGGTACAGATGGATTCCTTGAATTTTTCTGATAATTTTTCATATATGATTTATTTAATTTGGAGTTACGGTTGAATTTCTATGAATTTTAGAAGTTTTAGGCATTTTTCTGGAATTTCAGAATTAAATTAAATCCAGAAAATGAGTTATGACATCAGCACTGCGTCATGCTTGCATCAGCAAGTCAACAGGGCTGCCCCGGGTCAAACCTGACGTGTGGGGGCCACACGTCAGTGACACAGGTTAGACAGGGGGGTTAGTTTAATTTAATTAAAGATCAGGGCACTAGGGCCCACATGTCAGTGGCTCTGGGGTTAGATTAGGTGGTGATTAGCTTAAGCTAATCACCTGATGGCGGGGGCCCACCTGTCAGTGTCAGCAGAGGGGGTAGTTAAGATAAAATAGTTAAACTAATTAACAGGGGGGGGCTGGCCCCACCTGTCATCGACCCAGAGAGGGGGGGGGGGTCCCGCCGTGGTCAACGTGGTCAGACCCACCGGCGGCTTGACGCCGGCGAGGCCAGACGCGGTGGTGCGCGTCGGAAACCAACTACAGGGGCTCTTTTGGCGCGCAGGAAGCAGCTACGGGGAGAGGGTGGAGTGGCGCATCCAACGGTGGCGGTGGCGGAGGCTGGGGTGGCCGGAGCTGCCGGCGGCGACCTCTTTTGCGGCTGCCGGAGTTCGGGCAATCTCGGGGTCGGGGTTAGGGAGCACGGCAGGAGGAGCTGGGGCGTGCTACGGACTCCTGAGATCATGGTGAGCACGTCAGTGGGCTCGGATACGAGCTGGGGTGGCTGTGGCCACGGCCACGCCATGGCCGGCGGCGAGAGATTCTCGGGCAAAGTGGTGGGGCTAGCTAGAGAGGGAGGTGGGGCACGGGGAGAGGGGGAATCGGGTCGAGGGCTCACCGCGGTTCTTCTGGTGCTGCTGGCGAGGCAGGGGAGGCACGGGGTCCGGCGAATCGACGGAGGGGAGCTGCGGTGGCCGGTGACGGAACGACGATGGTGGCGGCGTTGCAGGCCTTCCGGAGGGCCGTGGGTCGGTGGGGAGGAAGGAGGGGGTCGAGGCGGAGCTCGTGGGTGTGTCGGAGAGGCTAGGGGTGGCCGGTGGCCACGAGAGAGCTCGTCGGCGGCGGCGGGTGTGTTCGGTGGCTGCGCGCGAGAGAGCCAGAGGAGGAGAGGAGCTCGGGGAGAGAGTGAGAGGCCTGGGGGGGGTGCGTGGCGTCGCGGACGGGGTCCAGGGCAACGAGAGGAAGCAGGAGGTGGCTAGGGGGGGAAGCAGGAGGTGGCCGAGGCAGCGTCGGCGAGCGCCACGCCTCGCCTCTGTTCGTCCTCCTGGCAGAGGAGGAGGTGAGCTGGGCCGGCTGGGGGGGGGGAGCTGGGCCGGTTGGGGCGCCAGGTAAGGTTTCTCTTCCCTTTTTTTCTATTTTGTTTCTCTTTTCTATTTCTGTAGTTTTGTTTCTGATTTAGTTTATAGCACAAATCATTTTAATAAATCCTGCAAATAATTGTGGCCATTAAATGAATTATTACAGAGGCCCTTAACTATTTTCAGAATTGTTGGAGCATTTAAAAATATTAATAGTATTTAAATGCCCCAATTCAAATACAATATGGATTATTCAAAAATCCATAATGGCCCAAAAATATTGGCATCATTTTTGGTAGAGGCTTTTCACCTTTGTCAGAAATCATGAACATTTTTGAAATCCCTTTGGACTTACTTGAAAGTATTTTAGGATGAACCTAGTGAATTCCTTTAATGCTAGGGTTTGAGCAATCCCCATTTCAAATTTCATAAAATTTAACATGTTGCATGGATGCTAAAGCAAAAACAAACAAGGGCTGATCTGGGGCTGTGACACCATCGACGAGGAGCACCGTACCGTAATGAGTGCAGTGATCCAGAAGGTTCAGTCCATGAAAAGCGGACTGACTGAAGCCTGTGCCAGCCTTCTAACAGGCTTTGAGGTATGTGAAAAATATGTGAAAATATTACCGCATAGACAGTAGCCCCTGATGCTCTGTTTGGCGTTCGGAAAGAAAAGCCGAATAGAGGATCTAATAACATTCGTAGGAGTCTAACATAAGTATGTCAATATGGAATGCAGGCTGCACTGCTGACCTCTGCCGTACTGACTGCGGAGGTTGATGCATTGAAGCAGAGCCTCGAGCGGTCCGAGAATGAGCTCGGTCTTGCCAAGAAGCAGCTCGAGGACAAGGAAGGTAAGTAATACCTTATGTAAGTATATATAAAAAAGATGTGGTTGCAAAAAATGACAGGACCATCCTGAGTATTGCAGGGGCCACAACCGAGGTGGCGACCCTGAAGGAGGCGCTGTCCAAGGCCGAAGACAATGCGGCCGTGGAGCGCACCGAGCGAGAAAAGCAGGAGGTGCGGGTGGTGGAGGTGCGGCAAGAGCTCCACGCTCTCATGAAAAAACATGAGAGTTTGGAGCTTGACTCAAAGACTCGAGAGTCCGAGCTCGCCTCGGCCCTTGAGAGCGCCAAATCTGCCAAGGCTGAAGCCTCCCTCCAGGAAATTGAGGCGATGAAGAAGATAGCGGCGGGTAAGGCATTCTTCATGCAAAGCAAGCACGTGAAAGTGAATTACTTGTTACTTACTCGAGTCCGGAGCTCTCCAGGAGCATTCGCAGATCTGCCCTGCAGTGTGTCCGACGCTGCTGCATTCTACCGAGCCGAGGAAGGGAGCTCGACGGAGAAGGTGTTCTGGTCCTAATATGTTGAGGCCGGACACCCGGTGCCCTTGAGCGACCAGCTGAAGCAGCTGGTTGAGCTCCATAAGGTAGCCGAACAGGCCATGAAGGGCCTTATAGTCCGGCTATGGCCTGGGGAGTTCATGCCTGGGAGCTACTTTGGGCTGGTGAGGCGGTTGGCGGATGCCTGTCCACGGCTTGAAGTCATCAAGCACTCCGTATGCATCGAAGGCGCCCGTAGGGCCCTTGCCCGTGTTAAAGTACACTCGGGCAAGATGGATGCTGAGAAGCTGGTGACAGATGGGCCACCGGAGGGCAAGGAGCATCGCAAGCCCGAAATGTATTATGAGGGCGTCCTGAAGGGTGCCCGTCTTGTGGCGGATGAATGCTCCAAGGATGTAATTTTTGAGTAAACTCGCTCGTGTTATCCTGTGCGCTGAAAACTTGTTCAGATGCGCTAAGCAACGCTTTTTGAATTTAAAATATTACCTTCCGTGCGACCATTTATTAAATCTGAGAGATGGCGAGTCGTCGGCTTCTACCCCCATGTCACGAGTGCTGGGGTGTTCGGGATAAACCTGAGCGCTCTTGTTCCCATTCTTGGGTCCTTCGAGGGAGGCGCTCAGCACAACGAACGAGGCAATCAGACTATAATGCTTTATCACTCTCACTTCATAGAATTCTAAATTTTTTAATTTCGGTGAAGCCCCTAGTATTCGGAAGACCGAGTTCGGGGCGCTATCCACGCCTAGGCAGGACAAAGCCAGCTCCTCGCTCTAAGCGGCATAAGTCTTTAGGGACTCGAAACCTCTCGAAAAGCGACCGGCTCTCTCCCTATCATGACGGTCAGCTTTAGCTTTCTCTACTGAGGTGCTTAACCCAACTCAACCGGGGCACAATCGCAGTAGTTCTCCCAGCGCTACCTTAGCCGATATAGTGGAACGTAAGGTACCAAAACATGGGAGCCGGGCAAACCCAACTATTGACCCAAGACATGATTCGGAGCCGATGCATATAATGCTATAAGTTCGGGGTGCCACACTCGTGAGAGTGTTCGGATTTCTCACACCATATTCTGGGGTACTTAAGCCCCTGGTGTATTGGCCGTACCAAAGTGTATGGTTGCATAATGTCATAACTAATCATATTTATGTAAAAAATGAATGCAATAATAGACAAGAGCTATATATTGTTTATAAAAAGGCTGTTGTGAAAGCAGAACGATATAAATAGTGCGATAAGCAAGAGATGGGATTATTTGACATGTCCCCCTCCAGGGGCAAGCTGCGATATTTTATGTAAGACAGGTATTTAGCTCGTTATAGAGACCACCCGGGCATTCAACATAGCTTGCTACCTCCCTGGCTGTTGCATCGTGCGTTCGGCGATTGTACTGCCAGACAGGCCTTCCGGAGAGTGGAGTCCTAAAAGTAAGAAAAAAGAATGACAAAATAGGGAGCCCCTAGTGCGGTTGAGCCGTATTTTGGGCGTGTTGTGGTTGTGCCCCTCCCCTTATGCCCATGGTATTTCCAGAGCATAATTATGTACGCGTAGTACTGGTTTCACAAGTTCGCGAGGGCTGGGGTTGGGGCCGCACTGCTACGCTTGCTCGGAACGTGCCAGGCGGTCCTGTTGTAGGTTACTCCGGGCGCGCTTGACAGTGTCTGGACGTTTAATAGCCGGACTGGAGAATTGCCTTGAGAGGCTACCTTGTACTTCCGCTGCAAGGGCTGCCATATGCTCCTCCGTGGCGGATGCTTGTGGGGTGGTCCCTTTGATCAAAAGTGATCGGGTAGGAGGACCACGGGTTGAACTTTGGGGCGACAGGCTCCAACGCATATACGTCCCTGAGTGCACGCTTCCGCTCCCTTTTGGGGATGTGGGTTGCATATATCATGTTCACCGTCCACATTTGTGGGGGGAAAGCCCTTCTGTCCCCTATTGTTCGGCGGCTGGGGCTCCTCCTCGTCATCACTATGCAGCCCCTTGTCTCTGTTTTCGGCACTTAACTTGACTGTCTGCTTGAACACCCAACAATCCATGTTGGTGTGATTGGCTGGTTTTTCGGGGGTGCCGTGTATCTGGCATGAGCGATCGAGTGTTCAGTCCAAACTGGACGGGCCCGGAGTATTTCTTTTGAATGGCTTTTTCTGCTGACCGGGTTTAGAGCCTCTGAATCCGGCATTGACTGTCGTATCCTCAGTATTGTCGCCGTTAATGCGGCGCTTGTGCTTGTTGTGACGCGCCCTGCCATTGCTGTCCTTGGTATCCGAATTACCAGGGCTCTTGGTCGTGTTATTACTACGAGCTAGCCAGATGTCTTCTCCCGCGCAAAAGCGGGTCATGAGTGTTGTGAGGGCTGCCATGGATTTCGGCTTTTCCTGTCCTAGGTGCCGGGCAAGCCACTCGTCGCGGATGTTATGTTTGAAGGCTGCGAGAGCATCTGCGTCCGGACAGTCAACTATTTGATTTTTCTTGGTTAGGAACCGTGTCCAGAATTTTTTGGCCGATTCCTCTGGCTGCTGAATTATGTGGCTTAGGTCATCGGCGTCTGGTGGTCGCACATAGGTGCCCTGGAAATTGTCGAGGAATGCGGCTTCCAGGTCCTCCCAGCAACCGATTGACTCTGCTGGCAAGCTGTTAAGCCAATGCCGAGTTGGTCCTTTAAGGTTGAGTGGGAGGTATTTCATGGCGTGTAGATCATCACCACGTGCCATGTAGATATGAAGGAGATAATCCTTGATCCATACCGCAGGATTTGTTGTGCCATCGTATTATTCGATGTTTACGGGTTTAAAACCCTCAGGGATTTGATGATCCATTACTTCATCTGTGAAGCATAGTAGGTGTGCGTTGCCTCTGTACTGGGCTATATCATGACCTAGCTCAAATGAGTTTTGTCTACTGTGTTTGGCCCAACCGGATTTTCCATATCCGGCATGACGGTTATCGTCACGTCTCGTGGGGCGCCCACGCGATCCATAGATCGATCTTGTTTTCCTTGCCTTGTCCTCCAATATATCTCGCAGGTCTGGCGCATTTACCCGTGCCTTGGTATTCTTTGAGCGACGCCGGGGTGCGGCTTGAGTGGATGGCCGAGAGGCCTCTCTGTCGCGGCCACAAGGTGGCTGGTCGGCCGCGTCGTGCGCTGGTGATGTAGGTTTAGGTGCTTCCTCCTCTAATCATGGTAGCAGCCTGCGCTTTGGGTAGCTCTTGGAGGGGCGTTCGAGTTCGTACTCTTCGGCCACAAGGACTTCAGTCCATCTGTCGGCTAGCAAGTCTTGGTCTGCTCTAAGTTGTTGTTGTTTTTTCTTGAGGCTGCTTGCCGTGGCCATAAGCCTGCGTTTGAAACACTCTTGTTCGACGGGATCCTCAGGCACGACAAATTCATCATCGTCGAGGCTTGCCTCGTCTTCGGAGGGAAGCATGTAATTATCGTCCTCTTCCTCTCTGTTTGCCGCTCTCTTATGAGGGCTGGCTTCTCCATCCTCCTGTGCTGAATCCTGCTAGAGGGGGTTATCTTCGGCACTGTCCGGGGTGTTATTATCTCCCGTGCCGGAATCGCTGTTTTTGCTTTGGCGGGATTTAGAGCGGCGCCGCTGACACCGACGCTTAGGATGCTTCTTGGAGGGGTCATCCTCCGTTGTTTTATCGCCATTCCCTTCTTTTGGGGTGTCCACCATGTATATGTCGTATGACGTGGTGGCCTTCTAGTGCACTATAGGCGCTGGTTCTTGGTCGTCTCCTGCATCGGCGTCCATACCGTCGATGTCTTCAGAGTCGAAGTCGAGCATGTCGGTTAAATTGTCGACAGTGGCTATGAAGTGGGTGGTGGGTGGGCTTTGAATTTCTTCGTCGTCCGCATCCCAACCTTGCTGACCATAGTACGGCCAGAGCTCTCCTGATAAAGAGAGAGACTTTAGTGAATTCAAAATGTCACCGAAGGGTGAGTGCTGAAAGATGTCCGCGGCGGCGAACTCCATGATCGGCGCCCAATCGGGTTCGATCGGCAAGGGCGCGGAAGGTTCGGAGTCCGGAGAGGAGTCTGGTACCTTGGAGTCACGAGCTTCGCAAAGGACAAGGCTGGTGTTCGGCTCGATCACCGTAGAGATTGCAGCCTCCAAGGCAGTGTGTAGCCACCCGTCCTCGATTGGCGCAGTCGGCTCCGAGCTAAAGGTCGGAGCGGACACTGGTGCGGCCTCTAGGGCACTATTCGGCGATAGAGCTAGATCATGCCCATCGTGATAGTGCGGCGCGCTCGGCTGTGGCTCGAACCCGTCGAAGATCAAGTCTCCGCCGACGTCAGCCGTGTAGTTCAAACTTCCAAATCTGACCTGATGGCCACGGGCGTAGCTTTCGATCTGCTCCAGATGGCCAAGCGAATTGGCCCGCGGTGCAAAGCCGCCGAATACGAAGATCTGTCCGGGCAGAAAAGTCTCACCCTGGACCGCATCGTTGTTGATGATCGGAGGAGCCATCGGGCCTAAAGATGACGGCACAAAGGAACTCTCAATGAAAGCACCAATGTCGGTGTCAAAACCGGCGGATCTCGGGTAGGGGGTCCCGAACTGTGCGTCTAGGCGGATGGTAACAGGAGACAAGGGACATGATGTTTTTACCCGGGTTCGGGCTCTCTTGATGGAGGTAAAACCCTACTCCTGCTTGATTAATATTGATGATATGGGTAGTACAAGAGTTGATATACCACAAGATCAGAGAGACTAAACCCTAGGAGCTAGCCTATGGTATGATTGTTGTTCGTCCTACGGACTAAAACTCTCCGGTTTATATAGACACCGGCGAGGGCTAGGGTTACATAGAGTCGGTTACAATGGGAGGAGATCTTCATATCATATCGCCAAGCTTGCCTTCCACGCCAAGGAAAGTCCTATCCGGACACGGGACGAAGTCTTCAATCTTGTATCTTCATAGTCCGGGAGTCCGGCCAAAGGTCATAGTCCGGCCATCCGGACACCCCCTAATCCAGGACTCCCTCAGTAGCCCCTGAACCAGGCTTCAATCACGAAGAGTCCGGCGTCCAAATTGTCTTCGGCATTGCAAGGCGGGTTCCTCCTCCGAATACTTCATAAAAGATGTTGAACACAAGGATAGTGTCCGGCTCTGCAAAATAAGTTCCACATACCACCGTAGAGAGAATAATATCTGCACAAATCTAATCTGCTGATGTATTCCGCAGCGTGACATCACGCCAAGGCCAAGTCCTTATTCGAATCATTTTACTGTTCCACCTCAACACGTTTAGCGAGGCGGTTTCCTTGGCATGTCTTGTCAAAGCAGAGATCGTGTCCCCTTATTCCGGGATTCTCATCAATACGGGCATGGGTAACCCAACCGCGCCATTAACCGCGGCATTTGGGAGATAAGCGAGTTTTATTAGGCTGGTGGGGGCTTGTAGTTTCGGCCGCCCACATAAGGGGATAAGGATCTACCCTTTCCATTTACGCCTTCTTCCTCCTTTGCTTATCCATCCCCGTGCACTCGAGCTCCAACGCCCAAGTCCGCACTTCCCACCTCAACCTTCTCCAATCATGTCCGGAGCGGGTGGTAGATGGATGGCCTCCTCCGTCACGGAGGGGCAAATCAAAAAGTTGAGGAAGGCCAGATACTTCCCTGACGACATCGCGCACCGGCTTCCAGATGAGGGGCAACTCATCCCGACCCCTAGGCCCCATGAGAGGGTTGTATTTCTCCCCCATTTCCTCCATGGACTGGGCTTTCCTCTTCACCCGTTCGTCCGGGGGCTCATGTTCTACTATGTCCTGGACTTCCACGATCTGGCGCCGAACTTCATCCTCAACATCTCGGCGTTTATCGTATCCAGCTCCACTTTGGCCTATGGCTGAAGATCTTCAGCGTCAAGCCGAAGGTCGTGGGCGGCCGCCAAGTGGAGTGCGGAGGCGCCATGGTGGGCAAGATGGCCAACGTTACATGGCTCGAGGGCGCCTTCGTAGAGACCATCAAAGGGTGGCAATCGGGGTGGTTCTATATCACCGAGCCGCGTGACCCTGAATGGGCAGCGGCCCCCGAATTCCGATCTAGCATCCCCACACAGCTCACATCTTGGAAAGAGACGGGCCTGTTATGGGGTAATTCAGCAGAAGTGACCGGACTTCAAACCTGCATCAAAGACATGATCGGCAGGAAGGTTAAACTTGTCACCGTAGTCCAGGTCATGCTCTTCCGCCGGATTCTCCCGTGTCAACGACGGGCTTTCAACTTGTGGGAGTTCGACCCGGCCCAGCACCAGACTGTCCTGGCTCTTCGACACAAAGCACGAGGATGCCTGGAAGGTGCTATTCAAGAGCTCCGAGGTCTCCCCTCCCGTCACCGAGGATCGCGGATTCTTCACCAAGCGCCAAGCCAGCGCGGTGAGCTTAATTTTCCCCTCACGGGGTATTTGTTTTCCATAGATTTGATTCTATGCGGGATCTAAACCCCCATCCCTTTAACAGGACTGGCAGAAGAAGGCCAGACAGATCAACTGTCCGGCTCCTTTGCCCGAAGACCCAGCGGACGCCCGATTGACGGGGCTGCTGGTTCCGGCACCCCACGTGGTGCCGGAGAAGAAGGCCAAGAAGAAGGCCACGGGGACCTGAAAGAGTTCCCGGCGCCTGGTGGTGTCGGATTCATCGTCTGACAACCCCGAAGCACCCTCCGCCTCTGAGGACAAGGAGGAGGAAGAAGAAGAAGCCTCTCCCCCTCCAGCGGGGGGAGGAAAGAAAAGGAAGGCTGCCCCAACTAGGGAGGTCGGAGGGTCCAAGAAGGGGAAGACCCTTCTACCGGACTACGCCTCTGATGCCAAAGACAGCGTTGAGGAATGGCCATCCAGGCTCAAGCCCCTGGCAGAATCGTAAGTGTCCGGATACCAGAATAACTTATGGCGCTCCTCTATTATTCGGTATTTTCTGACGCTGAATTCAATCATGCAGTCCGCCCAAGGCTCAGCTCGGCGATTCGTCGAGCGGCTCCCTGGATTCGTCGGATGTGAATAGTGCTTCACTTCCGACGGCTTCCTCCCCGCTCCCTGCGGACGACGCCGAGGTGGAGTCCCAAAAGGGACTAAACCAGGAGGAGGTGGTGCTGGAGGCGCCGCAAGGCGACCTTCCGGACTCCAGGCCCAACGGGGGTAAAACCCTAGAGGGATCTAAGTCCGGCCCTAGGTCGGACACTGCTCCGGAACCATCAACGGTTCCAGAGACCGGTAGGCGGCGCCTTCACAAGAAGGGCATGCCTATGACGCCGGCGGCCTCCGTCCAACCGGAGGCACCTGACGATTTGCTGGAGGCACTTAACGGCGCCTACATTGACGAGGAACACCGCACTGTTATGAGTGCGGTGATCCAGAGGGTTCAGTCCGCCAAGAGCGGGCTGACAGAAGCCTGTACAAGCCTATTAACAGGCTTTGAGGTATGTATTCAAAACATATAAAAATGTTACTGCATAGACAGTAGCCCCTGATGCTCAGTTTGGTGTTCGGAAAGAAAAGCCGAGCTGAGGATCTAAAAAGATATTACGCAGGAGTCTAACATAAATATGTCAATATGGGAATGCAGGCTACACTGCTGACCTCTGCCGCACTAACTGCAAAGGTCAATGCATTGAAGGAGAGTCTCGAGCGGTCCGAGAACGAGCTCGGCCATGCCAAGAAGCAGCTCGAGGACAAGGACGGTATGTAATACCGTATGTAAATGTATATAGAAATACCTGGTTGCAAAAAATGATAGGACCAACGCGAATGTTGCAGGGGCCACGACCGAGGTGGCGACCTTGAAGGAAGCGGTGTCCAAGGCCGAAAACAGTGCGTCCTTGGAGCGCACCGAGTGAGAGAAGCAGGAGGCGCGGGTAGCGGAGGTGCGGCAAGAGCTCCAGGCTCTCGTGGAAAAACACGAGAGTTTGGAGCATGACTCGAAGACTCGAGAGTCCAAGCTCGCCTTGGCTCTTGAGAGTGCCAAAACCGCTAAGGCCGAAGCCTAGAAGGCCCTCCAAGAGATCGAGGCGATAAAGAAAGTAGCAGCGGGTAAGGCATTCTTTATGCAAAGCAAGCATATAAAAGTGAATTATCTGTTACTTACCCGAATCCGGAGCTCTCCAGGAGCGTTCGCCGATCTGCCCTGTAGTGTGTCTGATGCTGCCGCATTCTACCGAGCCGAGGAGGGGAGCTCAACGGAAAAGGTGTTCTGGTCTCAATATGCTGAGGCCAGACATCCGGTGCCCCTAAGCGACCAGCTGAAGCAGCTGGTCGTGCTCCACAAGGTGGCCAAACAGGCCATGAAGGGCCTCATAGTTCGACTGTGGCCTAGGGAAGCCATGCGTGGGAGTTACTTGGTCTGGTGCGGCGGCTGGTGGACGCTTGTCCATGGATTGAAGTCATCAAGCGCTCCGTCTGTATTGAAGGTGCCCATCGGGCCCTCGCCCGTGCTAAAGTGCACTGGGGCAAGCTGGACGCTGAGAAGCTATTAAGGGACGCGCCACCGCCGGGCAAGGAGTATCGCACGCCCGAGATGTATTATAAGGGCATCCTGAAGGGTGCCCGCCTTATAGCGGGTTAATGCTCCAAAGATGTAATTTTTTAGTAGACTCGCATCTGTTATCCTGTACGCTGAAAACTTTGTTCATATGCGCTAAGCAACGCTTGTTAATTTAAAATATTACCTTCTGGGCGGCCGTTTATTAAATCTGAGAGATGCAAGTCGTCGGCTTCTACCCCCATGCCACGAGTGCTGGGGTGTTCGGGATAAACCCGAGCGCTCTTGTTCCCATTCTTGGGTCCATCTAGGGAGGCGCTCAGCACAACGAACAAGGCCATCGGACTTATAATGCTTTATCACTCTCACTTAGCCATAGAATTCTATAATTTTTAATTTCGGCGAAGCCCCTAGTATTCGGAAGACCGAGTTCGGGGCGCTATCCACGCCTAGGCCAGATAAATCCGGCTCCTCACTCTAAGCGGCATAAGTCTTTAGGGACTCGAAAAAACCTCACGAACAACGACCGGTCTCTCGCACTATCATGACGTTCAGTTTTAGCTTTCTTTACTGAGGTGTTAACCCAGCTCAACTGGGGCACAATCGTAGTAGTTCTCCCAGCACTACCTTAGCCAACATTGCGGAACGTAAGGTACCAAAACATGGGAGCCGAGCAAACCCAACTATTGACCCAAGACATGATTCGGAGCCGATGCATATAGTTCTATAAGTTCGGGGTGCCGCACTCATGAGAGTGTTCGGTCTTCTCACACCATGTTATGGGGTGCTTAAGCCCCTGGTGTATTGGCTGTACAAAAGTGTACGGTTGCATAATGTCATGACTAAACATATTTGTATAAAAATAGATGAATAAATAATAGATAAGAGCTATGTATTGTTTATTAAAAAGGGCTGCTATGAAAGCAGAACGATACAAATAGTGCGATAAGCAAGAGATGGGATTATTTGACATGTCCCCTTCCAGGGGCAAGCTGCGTGAATTTAAGTAAAACGGGTATTTAGCTCGTTATAGAGACCACCTGGACATTCGACGCGGCTTGTTCTCTCCCTGGCTGTTGCATCATGTGTTCGGCGAGTGTATTGCCGGACAGGCCTTCCGAATAGTTGGGTCCTAAAAGTATAAAAAAAGAAAAGGAAACGGCAAAATAGGGAGCCCCTTAGTGCTGTTGAGCCGCATTTTGGTCGTGCCGTAGTTGTGCCCCTCCCCTTATGCCCATGGTATTTTCAAAGCATAATTATGTACGCGTGGTACCGATATCACCATCTGGCGAGGGCTGGGGTTGGGGCCGCACTGCTATGCTTGCTCGGAACGTGCCAGCCGGCTTTGTTGTAGGTTGCTTCGGGCGCGCTTGCCGTTGTCCGGATGTTTAACACCCAGATTGGAGAGTTGCCTTGAGAGGCTGCTCTGTACTTCCGCCGCCAGGGCCGCTGTGTGCTCCTCCATTCGGAGAGAGCGTTCGGTGTTTCCTTTTACCGTAATGATCCGCGAGGACCTGGCATCTTGAGATTGAGATATGCGTAGTGCGGCACCGCATTGAATTTTGCAAATGCAGTTCGTCCAAGCAGGGCGTGATAGCCACTGCAGAATGGGACTATGTCGAAGATTAACTCTTCGCTTCGGAAATTATCCGGGGATCCGAAGACCAATTCGAGTGTAACCGAGCCTGTACAGCTGGCTTCTACGCCTGGTATGACGCCTTTAAAGGTTGTCTTTGTGGGTTTAATCCTTGACAGATCTATACCCATTTTTCGCACTGTATCTTGATAAGGCAGGTTCAGGTTGTTGCCGCCGTCCATGAGGACTCTAGTGAGGTGAAATCCGTCAATGATTGGGTCTAGGACCAATGCGGCGAATCCACCGTGACGGATGCTAGTGGGGTGGTCCCTTCGATCAAAAGTGACCGGGCAGGAGGACCATGGGTTGAACTTTGGGTCAACTGGCTCCAACGCATAGACGTCCTTGAGAGCACGCTTCCGCTCCCTTTTGGGGATGTGGGTGGCGTATATCATGTTCACCGTCTGCACTTGCGGGGGGAAGTCCTTCTGTCCTCTGTTGTTCGGCGGCCGGGGCTCCTCCTCATCATCGCTACGCAGCCCCTTGTCTCTGGTTTCGGCACTTAACTTGCCCGCCTGCTTGAACACCCAACAATCCCTGTTGGTGTGGTTGGCTGGTTGTTCGGGGGTGCCCTGTATCTGGCACGAGCGATCGAGTATCCGGTCTAAACTGGATGGGCCCGCAGTCTTTCTTTTGAATGGCTTCTTCCGCTGACCGGGTTTAGAGCCTCTGAATCCGGCATTAACTGCCGTATCCTCAGTATTGTCGCCGTTAATGCGGCGCTTGTTCTTGTTGCGACGTGACCTGCCATTGTTGTCCTTGGTATCCGAATTGCCAGGGCTCTTGGTTATGTTATTGCTACGAGCTAGCCAGCTGTCTTCTCCCGCGCAAAAGCGGGTCATGAGTGTCGTGATGGCTGCCATAGATTTCGGCTTTTCCTGTCCTAGGTGCCGGGCAAGCAATTCATCTCGGATGTTGTGCCTGAAGGCTGCAAGGGCCTCGGCGTCCGGACAGTCAACTATTTGATTTTTCTTGGTTAGGAACCGTGTCCAAAATTTTCTGGCCAATTCCTCTGGCTGCTGGATTTTGTGGCTTAGGTCATCGGCGTCTGGTGGTCGCACATAAGTGCCCTGGAAGTTGTCGAGGAATGCGGATTCCAGGTCCTCCCAGCAACTAATTGACTCTGCTGGCAGGCTGTTAAGCCAATGCCGAGCTGGTCCTTTAAGCCTGAGCGGGAGGTATTTGACGGCGTGTAGATCATCACCACGGGCCATGTGGATATGAAGGAGATAATCCTCGATCCATACCGCGAGATCTGTTGTGCCATCGTATGATTCGATGTTTACGGGTTTAAAATCCTCGGGGATTTGATGATCCATTACTTTGTTGGTGAAGCATAGTGGGTGTGCGGCGCCCCTGTATTGGGCTATATCGCGACGTAGCTCGGACGAGCTTTGTCTGTTGTATTCGGCCTGGCCGTATTTATCATATCCGGTGTGACGGTTATCGTCACGTGACGTAGGGCGCCCACGCGATCCGTAGATCGATCTTGTTTGCCTTGCCTTATCCTCCAATATGTCTCGCAGGTCTATTGCGTTTCCCCGTGCTCTGGTATTCTTCGAGCGGAGTCGGGGTGCGGCTTGGGTTGAGGGCCGAAAGGCCTCTCTGTCGCGGCCACGGGGTGGCCGATCGGGCGCATCGTACGCTGGTGATGTAGGTTTAGTTGCTTCCTCCTCTAGTTGGGGTAGCAGCCTGCGCTTTGGGTAACTCTTGGAGGGGCGATCGAGTTTATACTCTTCGGCCGCCAGGACTTCAGTCCATCTGTCGGCTAGCAAATCTTGGTCAGCTCTAAGCTGCTGCTGTTTTTTCTTGAGGCTACTCGCCGTGGCCATAAGCCTGCGTTTGAAACTCTCTTGTTCGACGGGATCCTCTGGCACGACGAATTCGTCGTTGTCGAGGCGTGCCTCGTCTTCGGAGGGAGGCATATAATTGTCGTCCTCGACCTCCCTGTCCGCCGCTCTCTCATGAGAGTTGGCTTCTTCGTCCTCCTGCGCTGAATCCTGCTGGAGGGGGTTGTCTTCGGCACTATCCGGAGTGTTGTTGTCTCCAGTGCCGGGCTCGCCGTTTTTGTTTTGGCGGGATTTAGAGCGGCGCCGCTGACGTCGGCGCTTGGGTTGCTTCTTGGAGGGGCCGTCCTCCGTTTTTTCATCGCCATCCCCTGCTTTGGGGGTGTCCACCATGTATATGTAATATGACGAGGTGGCTTTCCAGTGCCCTATAGGTGCTGGTTCTTGGTCGTCTCCTTCATCGGCGTCCATACCGTCAATGTCTTCGGAGTCGAAGTCGAGCATGTCGGTTAGATCGTCGATAGTGGCTACAAAGTGGGTGGTGGGTGGGTTTCGAATTTCTTCGTTGTCCGCATCCCAACCCTGCTGACCATAGTCCGGCCAGGGCTCTCCTGACAAAGAGAGAGAGCTTAGTGAACTCAGGATATCACCGAAGGGCGTGTGCTGAAAGACGTCTGCGGTAGTGAACTCCATGATTGGAGCCCAATTGGGTTCGATCGGAAGGGGTGCGGAAGGTTCGGAGTCCGGACAGGAGTCCGACACCTTCGAGTCAATGGCCTCGCAAAGGACTAAACCGGTGTTCGGCTCTATCGCCGTAGAGATTGCGGCTCCTGGGGCGGCGTCCAACCGTCCATCCCCGACTAGCACAGTCGGCTCCAAGCTAATGGTCGGAGCGGACACCTGAGCGACACTCTGGGCGCTGTTCGGCGGTAGAGCTAGATCATGCTCATCGTGACAGTGCGGCGCGCTTGGACGTGGCTCGAATCCGTCGAAGATCAAGTCCCCGCGGATGTCGGCCGTGTAGTTTAAGCTTCCAAACCTGACCTGATGGCCAGGGGCGTAGCTTTCGATCTGCTCCAGATGGCCAAGCGAATTGGCCCGCAGTGCAAAGCCGCCGAATACGAAGATCTGTCCGGGGAGGAAAGTCTCACCCTGGACCGCGTCGTGGTTGATGATTGAAGAAGCCATCGGGCCTAAGGGTGACGACACAGAGGAACTCTTAATGAAAGCACCAATGTCGGTGTCAAAACCGGCAGATCTCGGGTAGGGGGTCCCGAACTGTGCGTCTAGGCGGATGGTAACAGGAGACAAGGGACACGATGTTTTTACCCAGGTTCGGGCCCTCTCGATGGAGGTAAAACCATACTCCTGCTTGATTAATATTGATGATATGGGTAGTATAAGAGTTGATCTACCACGATATCAGAGAGGCTAAACCCTAGGAGCTAGCTTATGGTATGATTGTTGTTCGTCCTACGGACTAAAACTCTCCGGTTTATATAGACACCGGAGAGGGCTAGGGTTACATAGAGTCGGTTACAATGGGAGGAGATCTTCATATCATATCGCCAAGCTTGCCTTCCACGCCAAGGAAAGTCCTATCCGGACATGGGACGAAGTCTTCAATCTTGTATCTTCATAGTCCGGGTGTCCGGCCAAAGGTCATAGTCCGGCCATCCGGACACCCCCTAATCCAGGACTCCCCCAGGGGGATTCGTCACTCTCGTCATCATCAACCATCCTCCATCACCAATTTCATGATGCTCACCGTCGTGCGTGAGTAATTCCATCATAGGCTTGTTGGATTGTGTTGTGTTGGATGAGATTTACCATGTAATCAAGTTAGTTTTGTTAGGGTTTGATCCCTAGTATCCACTATGTTCTGAGATTGATGTTGCTATGACTTTGCTATGCTTAATGCTTGCCACTAGGGCCCGAGTGCCATGATTTCAGATCTGAACCTATTATGTTTTCATGAATATATGTGTGTTCTTGATCCTATCTTGCAAGCCTATAGTCACCTATTATGTGTTATGATCCGACAACCCCGAAGTGACAATAATCGGGATACTTCTCGGTGATGACCGTAGTTTGAGGAGTTCATGTATCCACTATGTGCTAATGCTTTGTTTCGGTTCTCTATTAAAAGGAGGCCCTTAATATCCCTTAGTTTCCACTAGGACCCCGCTGCCACGGGAGGGTAGGACAAAAGATGTCATGCAAGTTCTTTTCCATAAGCATGTATGACTATATTCGGAATACATGCCTACATTACATTGATGAACCAGAGCTAATTCTGTGTCACCCTATGTTATAGCTATTACATGAGGAATCGCATCCGACATAATTATCCATCACTGATCCAATGCCTACTATCTTTTCACATATTGTGCTTCGCTTATTTACCTTTCTATTGCTACGGTTACAATCACTACAAAACTATTATCTTTACTTTTGCCACTGTTACCTTTATTATCAAACTACTTTGCTACTAAATACTTTGCTACAAATACTAAGTTATCCAGGTGTGGTTGAATTGACAACTCAACTGCTAATACTCAATAATATTCTTTGGCTCCCGTTGTGTCAAATCAGTAAATTTGGGTTGAATACTTTTCCCTCGAAAGCTGTTGCGATCCCCTACACTTGTGGGTTATCAAGACTAATTTCTGGCGCCGTTGCCGGGGAGCATAGCTCTATTGTCTGAGTCACTTGGTATTTATATCTGTTGATCACTGTGAGGAAATTGAAAGACGAAAGAACCAAGATTTTTCCCTCAACTACGAGGGGAGATAAGGAACTGCCATTTAGCTCTGCACTAGATTCTCCTTTTGTTATTGGTAAGCTTGTGACACCTAAACCTGCTACTGCTATGCATTCTGATATGTTGCATGTTATTGATGATGCCACTTCTGCTATGCATGATACTTATGATGAAACTACTTCTGTGCGTGATACCACTTTGCCATTAGGTGAATTTCTTGATGAACAACTTCCTAGGGTTAGAGAGAATGAAATTATTGAAGATGCTATTATTGATGATAGTGATGATGAAAGTTCTCCCCCTGATTATGAATTACCTGTTGTTCCTAAGGGTTATGTTATGGAAGAGGAAGCTGCTAGAGCTATCTTTGCTTGTAAAGATAGATATGGTCTTAAAAAGTTATTAGCTAAATGGAAGCAGCAATCTCTTAATGCTAGAATGAAACCTGACCCTGCTTTTGCTACTTCACCTATCTGTGTTACTCATAAGGATTTTGAATTCTCTGTTGATCCTGAGATTATTACTTTGGTTGAATCTGATCCTTTTTATGGCCTTGAATCTAAAACTGTTGTGGCACATCTTACCAAGTTGAATGATATAGACACCCTGCTTACTAATGATGAGAAGTCTCGCTATTATTATATCCTTAAGATATTTCCGTTCTCATTAAAGGGTGATGCTAAGACTTGGTTTAATTCTCTTGCTCCTAGTTGTGTGCGCAGTCCCCAGGATATGATTTATTACTTCTCTGCTAAATATTTCCCTGCTCATAAGAAACAAGCTGCCTTGCGGGAAATATATAATTTTGTGCAAATCAAAGAAGAGAGTCTCCCACAAGCTTGGGGGAGGCTTCTCCGATTACTTAATGCTTTGCCTGATCATCCTCTTAAGAAAAATGAAATACTTGATATCTTTTATAACGGACTAACCGATGCTTCCAAGGACTATTTGGATAGTTGTGCTGGTTGTGTTTTCAGGGAAAGAACAGTCGACGAAGCTGAATTACTATTGAATAATATGTTGACTAATGAAAATAACTGGACTCTTCCTGAGCCAATTCCTGAGGCAATTCCTGAACCAATTGAGCCAACTCCTGAGCCTATTCCTAAACCCACTCCTAAGAAGAGAGGTGTTCTATTTCTCAGTCCTGAAGATATGCAAGAGGCAAAGAAATCAATGAAAGAAAAAGGTATTAAAGCTGAAGATGTTAAGAATTTACCACCTACTGGAGAAATACATGGTCTTAATATACCACCTGTTGAAGAACCATATTGTCTTGATAACCCGACACAAGTAGTAAAGGTAAATTCTCTCTATAGATATGATAAAGTTGAAATTCCCTCTACTAAATTTCATAGCCCGTGCTTACATGAATTTGATGACTTTATGGCTAGACAAGAAAGTTTTAATGCTTATGTTGGTAGAGAATTAAAGAATAATGCTTTCGAGATAGGATGCGTGAGTGATTATATGGCTAGAGTTAAAGGTGAACTTAAACTCATTAGCAAATATGCTTCTATGGTTGCTACTCAAGCCGAGCAAGTACTTAAAGCTCAAGATGATTTGCTCGATGAATTAAATAATAAATCTGACTTTGCTGTTAGAGTGGCTACTAGAACTGGCAGAATGACTCAGGAACCTTTGTATCCTGAAGGCCACCCTAAGAGAATCGAGCAAGATTCTCAGAGAAACAATTTAGAGGCACCTAGTTCTTTCAAAAAGAAGAAAAAGAAAAACGATAGGACTTTGCATGCTTCTAGTGAACCTGTTGTAGACACACCTGAGAATCCTAATGATATTTCTATCTCTGATGCTGAAACACAATCAGGTGATGAACATGAACCTAGTGATAATGTTAATGATAATGTTCATGTTGATGCTCAACCTAGCAAAAGTAATGAAGTAGAGATTGAACCCGTTGTTAATCTTGATAACCCACAATCAAAGAATAAACGTTATGATAAGAGATAATTTGTTGCTAGGAAGCACAGTAGAGAAAGAGAACCATGGGTTCAGAAACCCATGCCCTTTCCTCCTAAACCATCCAAGACAAAGGATGATGAGGATTTTGAGCGCTTTGCTGAAATGATTAGACCTATCTTCTTACGTATGCGCTTAACTGATATGCTTAAAGTAAATCCCTATGCTAAATATATGAAGGATATCATTACAAACAAAAGAAAGATACCGGAAGCTGAAATTTCCACCATGCTTGCTAATTACAATTTTAAGGGTGGAATACCAAAGAAACTTGGAGATCCGGGGGTACCAACTATACCATGCTCCATTAAAAGAAATTATGTTAGAACTGCTTTATGTGATCTTGGAGCCGGTGTTAGTCTTATGCCTCTCTCTTTATATCATCGACTCGAATTGAATAAGTTGACACCTACTGAAATATCTTTGCAAATGGCCGATAAATCAATTGCTATACCTGTCGGTATTTGTGAGGATGTGCCTGTTGTGGTTGCAAATGTCACTATCTTAACAGACTTTGTTATTCTTGATATTCCCGAGGACGATAGTATGTCGATTATCCTTGGTAGACCCTTTTTGAATACTGCAGGGGCTGTTATTGATTGCAACAAAGGCAATGTCACTTTTCATGTTAATGGTAATGAGCATACGTTACACTTTACGAGGAAACAATCTCAAGTTCATAGCATCAATTCTATTGGAAAAGTTCCAACTATCATTATTGGAGGTTTTGAATTTCCTCTTCCTACTGTCAAGAAAATGTATGATATTCTTATTATAGGGGATGTTCATATCCCCGTTGAGGTAACCTAGTGTTATTTGAAATTTCTCCGGTTCCGTGTTATTCAGAATGAGTTTGTTAACAAGACTTGATCAACCTTGTTAGTGGATTCATTTTGATGATCATGAGATGGATGAAACTAGAAGGCACAACCTTCTGTACTCTCTTTTTACTTTCTGTTATTTAGAATAAATAAAGAAAAAATAGTATTATCCGTCTGTTTCTGAATTACCCGTGCAATAAAAAAATCCCGAAAATAAAAGTGCTCCAAATGCCATGCAAATTTAGTATGATTTTTTATGGAATATTTGAGGATTTTTGGCACTGAAATCATTGCAGGAGGGGCAAGCACCAGGCCACGAGAGTGGAGGGCGCGCCCACCTTCCCTAGGCGCGCCCCCCTGTGTCGTGGGCCCCTGGTGTCTGCCCTCCACTTATGCCAGCACCCACACACTCCATCTTCTTCCCAAAAAAAATCCCCATCCAGCTCAAGTATGAGTTCTAGGTCATTTTGCTGCGATTTTTGATCTCCTTGCTCAAAGCTCCATTCACAAAACTGCTTTGGGAGATTGTTGCTTGGTATGTGACTCCTCCATTGGTCCAATTAGTTTTTGTTCTAGTGCTTTATTGATTGCAAATTTTTACTGCATAGGTGACCATGTTCTTGAGCTTGCATGTTAAATTTATGAGGTCCCAAGTAATTCTAATGCATGATATAGGCTCTAGGCACTTGTAGGAGTAGTTGCTATCAATCTTGTTTAGTTTTATTCATTTTTATTTTGAAGTTACTAAAATTTCAGAAAATTTTCAGAAAAAAAATTATGTCTAGGAGAATGTACCAAGGTGGTTCCTCAGTAAAGAAAGGACCCATGATTGCTATACATGAGCAAGACGATGAACTACCGAGGGACGCAGAAGTACGAGCTTGTGAGTGGCCATCCGATGATTTTATGATCGAAGCAGGATTTAAGGAGGAATTTAACGCGTATGTGCGTAATGCCGATCTGGAGGACTTCTTACAAGATAAGTGTCCTCAGTACTATCAATTGACTGATTCATTTGTGCGAAGGTTTAAATATAAATGTACACGTAATTCTCTGAGTGTCCTATTTGATATCTATGATACATCTTATACCATGGACTTAGAGGATTTTACAACTTCTTGCAAACTTCCACAGTGGGGCAATATTAATGATCCCCACAAATCTGAATTTAGAGATTTCCTTGCTAGTATTACTGTGGGAGAATCTAGAGATATTGCACAAGCTACCATAGGGAGCATTCATTTTCCTGCTATACACCATTTTGCTCTCTTCATTGGTAGATGCATTAATGGTAAAGATGAAGCATGTCATATGTGTGTGCCTGATCTTTGTGTCCTCAAGAGTGCCGTGTTAGGTTATAAAGATTATAACTTGGGGGCAATAGTTTCACGTAGGTTGCATAATAATGGTAGAGTTGGAGATTTATTTGGAGGAATTTATGCGACCCGTGTGGCAAATTATCTTGCTATAGCCCCACGAGATGGGGATATGATGTTGCCTCCTGCTTATTTAGATTATGACGCTATGGTCCAACATCATTGTCTTAAGAGGAATGAACAATTCCTCCAGTATCGACTAATCCTTGACAGACGTAGCGCTGTCCATGTTACTCTTCCTGGTCCTTTCCTTTTTGATTACCAGGCAAAAGGAATATATGTTGTTACCAGGGAGGAAGCAGCTGAACACGAGGGGAGAGCGGAGGCGGCTCGCCAACATGCCGCAGCTCAGGAGGCATCAGCGAGGCTATCCTTGGCATTAGACCAACTTAGGCCAAAAGCCTAAGCTTGGGGGAGTACGTATTTCTCACCGACTTTACATTTATGTTCACACACTATTCTAGTCGTCGGTGCTCATACTCTTTCATTGTATTATACATGCTAGTTTAATTTTCTTTTTCTAGTTTTCTTCTTGTGTGTTTGATAAACCTTAAGAAAACCAAAAAAATTAGTTAGTTTACTTTCCATGCTTGTAGTAGAAATTAAAATGAAAACCCAAAAAGATTTCTCATTCTTCTTCTTACTTGTTGGGAGCTTTCCCATGTAAATAGTTTTCTTTTCTTTCCTTTGGGGGTCGAGAGTAGAAGACCATATTGAAAATGTTTAGTGGCTCTAATATGCATGATTGTTTATTTAACTTAGAGCCTATATTAATTTGTCTTCTCTCTTGAGTTGAATGCTTGTAGACTCCAGCTTAGTCCAATGCACATGCAGTATTATTATTATGCACATCATTCGGTCGTGCAAGTGAAAGGCAATAATGACGATATATGATGGACTGATTGAGATGAGAGAAGCTGGTATGAACTCGACCTCTCTTGTTTTTGTAAATATGATGAGTTCATCGTTCCTGGTTCAGCTTATTATGAAGTAAAAATATTTGCAATGACATTTAGAGATTATAGTTGCTTGTGCCATGCTTGATTAGCTATGAGTTATAATGGTTTACCTTGTGTGCCAACATGCTATTAGAATGATTATGATGTGGTATGATGGGATGGTATCCTCCTTTGAATGAATTGAGTGACTCGACTTGGCATATGTTCACGCATGTAGTTGAAATAAATCAACATAGCCTTCATGATATTTATGTTCATGGTGGATTATATCCTACTCATGCTTGTACTCGGTGTGAATTCATTTTAATGCATGTTTATGACTGTTGTCACTATCTCAGTTGGTCGCTTCCCAGTCTTTTGCTAGCCTTCATCTGTACTAAGCGAGAATACTGTTTGTGCATCCAAACTCCTTAAACCCCAAAGTTGTTCCATTTGAGTCCACCATACCTACCTATATGCGGTATTTACCTGCCGTTCCAAGTAAATTTGTATGTGCCAAACTCCAAACCTTCAAATGAAATTCTACTTTGTATGATCGAGCAACTCATGTTTCAACTAGGCTGCCTATATCTTCCATGCTAGGTGGGTTATTCTCAAGAGGAGTGGACTCCGCTCCTCATTCACGAGAAAGGGTCGGTAACCGGGATGCCCAGTACCATGATCCAAAAAGATCAAAGCAAATCAATTTAATTAAACAAAACTCCCCCAGGGCTGTTGTTAGTTGGAGGCACTCGTTGTTTTGAGCAAGCCATGGATTGATGCTTGTTGGTGGTGGGGGAGTATAAACTTTTACTATTCTGTTTGGGAACTGCCTATAATGCATGTAGTATGGAAGATATCGCCATCTCATAGTTGTTGCGTTGACAACGAAAGTATGCCGCTCAAAATGTTATTCAATCTCTATTTTAAAACCGAGCTCTGGAACCTCTACAAATCTCTGCTTCCCTCTGCAAAGGGTCTATTTATTTACTTTTATGTTGAGTCATCACCTTCTTATTAAAAAGCACCCGCTGGAGAGCACACTATCATTTGCATTCATTACTATTGGTTTATATTGGGTATGACTTGACTGGATCTCTTTTACTATGAATTACAATGTCTAGTCAGTCCTTGATCTTTAAAGGTGCTCTGCATTTATGTTTTGCAGTCTCCGAAAGGCTAACGAGATACCATTTTGTTTATATCATGTTATGATTGTTTTGAGGAAGTGTTTTCATCCGAGTTTTATTATTATGCCTTGCTAGCTGATTATGCTATTGATATGAGTAATTGTGAGACCGAGGTGTTATTGTGAGTATGGTTAGTTCATAATATTTGCTGAAACCTAAATGCTGGCTTTGCATGTTTACAACAACAAGAGCAAATAGAGTTTGTAAAGTTTTTCTTTATCACTTTTAGTTTATCAACTAAATTGCTTGAGGACAAGAAAAGGTTTAAGCTTGGGGGAGTTGATACGTCTCCAACGTATCTACTTATCCAAACACTTTTGCCCTTATTTTGGACTCTAACTTGCATGATTTGAATGAAACTAAGCCGGACTAACGCTGTTTTCAGCAGAACTACCATATTGTTGTTTTACGTGTAGAAAACAAAAGTTCTCGGAATGTCCTGAAAATCCACGGAGGCACGTTTTGGAAAATATAAAAAATAGTGGCAAAAGAATCAAGACCAGGGGGGCCACACCCTGTCCACAAGGGTGGGGGCGCGCCCACCCCCCCCCCCCCCCCCCCGGGCGCGCCCCCTGTCTCGTGGGCCCCCTGAGGCTCTGCCGACCTCAACTCCAACTCCATATATTCCGTTTCACGGAGAAAAAAATTAGAGAGAAAGTTTCATCACATTTTACGATAAGGAGCCTCCACCAAGCCCTAATCTCTCTTGGGCGAGCTGATCTGGAGTCCGTTCGGGGCTCCAGAGAGGAGGATTCATCGTCGTCGTCATCATCAACCATCCTCCATCACCAATTTCATGATGCTCACCGCCGTGGGTGAGTAATTCCATCGTAGGCTTGCTGGACGGTGATGGGTTGGATGAGATTTACCATGTAATCAAGTTAGTTTTGTTAGGGTTTGATCCCTAGTATCCACTATGTTCTGAGATTGATGTTGCAATGACTTTGCTATGCTTAATGCTTGTCACTAGGGCCCGAGTGCCATGATTTCAGATCTGAACCTATTATGTTTTCATGAATATATGTGTGTTCTTGATCCTATCTTGCAAGTCTATAGTCACCTATTATGTGTTATGATCCGACAACCCCGAAGTGACAATAATCGGGATACTTCTCGGTGATGACCGTAGTTTGAGTAGTTCATGTATTCACTATGTGCTAATGCTTTGTTCCAGTTCTCTATTAAAAGGAGGCCTTAATATCCCTTAGTTTCCGATAGGACCCCGCTGCCACGGGAGGGTAGGACAAAAGATGTCATGCAAGTTATTTTCCATAAGCACGTATGACTATATTCGGAATACATGCCTACATTACATTGATGAACTGGAACTAGTTCTGTGTCACCCTATGTTATAGCTATTACATGAGGAATCGCATCCGACATTATTATCCATCACTGATCCAAGGCCTACGAGCTTTTTACATATTGTGCTTCGCTTATTTACTTTTCTGTTGCTACTGTTATAATCACTACAAAACTATTATCTTTACTTTTGTCACTGTTACCTTTATTATCATACTACTTTGCTATGAAATATTTTGCTGCAGATACTAAGTTATCCTGGTGTGGTTGAATTGACAACTCAAATGCTAATACTCAATAATATTCTTTGGCTCCCCTTGTGTCGAATCAATAAATTTGGTTTGAATACTTTACCCTCGAAAGCTGTTGCGATCCCCTACACTTGTGGGTTATCAATCTACCATGAGATCGTAGAGGCTAAACCCTAGAAGCTAGCCTATGATTACGATTGTTGTTGTCCTACGGACTAAACCCTCCGGTTTATATAGACACCGGAAGGGGCTAGGGTTACACAGAGTTGGTTACAGAGAAGGAGATCTACATATCCGAATTGCCAAGCTTGCCTTCCACGCAAAGGAGAGTCCCATCCGGACACGGGACGAAGTCTTCGATCTTGTATCTTCATAGTCCAACAGTCCAGCCAAAGTATATAGTCCGGCTGTCCGAGGACCCCTTAATCCAGGACTCCCTTAGTAGCCCCTGAACCAGGCTTCAATGACGATGAGTCCAGTGCACAGATTGTCTTCGTCATTGCAAGGCGGGTTCTTCTCCAAATTCTCCAGAGTATTGCTGTAGCGGGTAGTGTCTGGCTCCTCATCAATGTCGCGCTCCCCGACTTCTGTGCTTTAATAATGATTGTCTCCACGTGTCGAGCGAATGCGAGATGTCAAGGTGTTTTTACATTTGCCACCCCGACCATGCAAATAAATCATCTATTTAAAGAGACGGGGATCCTCAGATCCAAATCACACCATCCCCTCCCAGCGTGTATTCATAAGAGCACGCCCAGAATAATCCATACCACCATGGCCGGTCGTCGCGGCTCCTCCTCTCGCCCTCGTAGCACTATGCCAGGCGATTGGGAGAAATGTTCTGTCCCCCACGGTCGACTAGTAGAGTTGCAAACCAAGGGATTTCTCCCGCCTGCGTACATGGTCCCCATCTGAGCTGGACTAGCCACTTATAATGGCGGGGAGAAAGCGAAGAGTTCTCCAAACCCATCCAAGGGGGAGCGGGTATGCTTCGTCCCCTATTTGCTGAGGGGACTCTGATTTCCAATCCATCCTTTCCTCCGCAGGCTCCTAGAGTTCTACGGCCTTCAGCTGCACAACTTTACCCCAGCCTCCATAAATACCCCGTTGAAGAAACGCCACAGCTGGCGCCCCCGGAGCCCCTAGGAGGAAGATAACAGAGAGATCCTTTTCCTGACGGACAGAATAAAGAGACTGGCCAAATCAGGACTGACAATAATTGAGGTTATGTCCATATGCATAATGCGAGGAGTGCAGCCACTTCAATATCGGGGGAAACCCATGTGGCACTACAATGGAGAAGACGACGCCACCCGCTGCGGCCGTAAAGGCCCGGACTCCACCGCCGCCCTGACAAAAATATTATCCGATTTGTACAAAGGAGAAGAAGAGGAGTTCACCCGTATCAAGCCACGGGACGGATTCTCCATGTACAACCCCCCAAGCTGGGTGAGCTGCCATCTTTTATTTCAGTCTTTCCCACATTTTCTAGCACAAATGTTTACTTTGTCAATTCATAGCAGGAACTGCGAAGAGCTATGAGGGAGGTTCACAGCCCGTCTCCACAGCCAGAGGACCCCAACCGGGCCCTCGACCCCGGACTCCAAGAAGACCCGGACACATTTGTGGACCTCATCGATAGGACATTTTATCAGTTAAGCTGCGATGGTGCGTTGGTGGCCATCATAACCGATTATCCTGGCCTACTCCCTGTATCACATGTAAGTAGGACCGGAGTCCCGACTTCCGAAAAGGAATCCCTCTTCACGCCTCACCCACCACACATATATTGCATTTTATAGGGAAGGACATTGGGGCGCCAAGTCGAACCCGCGGTGACTCGCCAACATGGGGCACCGAAGCCGGGTAGGCTTAAAAGGAAGGCGGTGAGGACCGAGACACCGTTGCAAAGGTATGTTTAAAAACCTGCCCCAAAATCATCGTCGTTAAAATATAACAATGCCCATTGTCTTCTGGCAGAAAAAGTGCTTGCAGGACGATATCCGGAGAGCCTGCCGGCCACGCCTTCACCAGCCGGACTCCGAGGCCGGACTCAAGGGCGGAGCTCAACATGGACGATCCTCCAACAGAGGATGCGGATAGATTTTCCGCTACAAACTCCGAAGTGGAGAGTGCCATGAATCATAGGCGGCGACGGGCCGCACTACGCGACCCCAATTTCTCTAAAGAGGCGTTCGATGCCTTCAACTCAGGGGACGCGTACATCCGGGCTGCTCAAGGTGGCCTCGCCAGGGCCACGAACCAGTACGTAAAGGATGTACGGGTAAGAAAATTTGATAAGTGTGTATATCAGTATCCCCTGAGACTTGAAACAATTGGCACAACTGATTTAAGGATCCTTGTGTGCATAGGTTCTGACAGAGAAGAATACCCAGCTGTCTAAAGAGCTGGAGGAGTGAAAAGCCCAACTGCGGGCCACAATTGCCGTAATGGAGGAGTCTATGAAGGCCCCATCTGGTAATACTTGTTTTGATCGAAAATAATGTCATGGCATGTACCAGTTTAGTATTTGGCATGAATGCAAATCTTACAATAGATTATGCAGACAATCCCGAAGGCAATCCGGAGATCATACCAGAGGATGAGCAACATGTTCGGCGACTGCTAAAGGTTGGCGAGCGTGTGCTTACAAAGGTTATAAAGGAGAAAAATACTCTCCAGGACGCGAACACCCGACTAGATGTCGAATTAAAGGATGTTCGGGCCCAACTTGCTGACTCTGTAAAGGAGAATAAGAGGCTTTGGCGCGGCATATTCAGTAAGTGCTCTAACGAACCACTATAAAGTTCGGCGAAGGAGCGTGCTAACAGAATTATGCCTGTAGGCATGCTGACAGGTCATCCTGAAGAGGAGATGCCCGGATCTGCAGGCGATCTTCTACAGGAGCTCTCACAACTACACGAACAAGTTTGGCAGGTGATGCAGGGCATTGCCCAAGCCTTATGGCCATCCGCCTCCCTGCTAGGAGGCATGGGGGAGCTTGTGGGGATGCTCAAGGGAGCACGGCGGCGCTTCCGCTTATGGAAGATATCGGCCTGTCGACAAGGTGCGAGGGAAGCCTGGGCCATGATGAAGACGCGATACACCAAGGCTGACCCGAACCACATGGCCGAGGTTGTACCTGTAGGATCAGATGGGAAAGAGATCCCTGTATGTCTGGTATATGACCAGGTAGCATTAGCCACTAAGTATTCCCAACAGGACTGTAGGCTAGACAGCCTGTTGGATGGTATAGAAGAAGATTTTAGTCAGTCTAAGTGACTTTTGTACTTTAAAGGACACATTTGTCCCTGGCCAGATTGTAAATCATTTGTCTTGGCAGACCTTTTCGCTTCAGCCTCTGGACCCGACAGTCCGGAGTGTATCCGAATACCCGCTCAGTTATGTAAAAACCGAGGCATGCGTGGAAACCAGGCGTAGGGGTCATAAGTCCTTGAACATACAAGTACCCAACTAGTTATGTTATATTACATGGGTAGTAAGAAACATCTTCCAAGGAGAATAGTTTCGTTAAGGGTTCCTTTCCTTGGGTGCGCATGCATTAATGTGCATGTCCGAACTGCAAAAAATGACGCAGGATATAAGCATCTGGGGGCATATTTTGTAATAGGTAAAAGACATCTTTTATTCACCGACTGAATATTCCCTTAAGAACGCTAGCTTTCGGCTTCACCCAGTCTGAGGTACACATCTGACTGACCCGGCAGTAACAATCGCAGAGGTGCTCCCCTTATGCCCTAGCTGAATTAATGGGAATGTAGGGCATAAACACAAGAGCCAGGCAACCCAGCTTGGCCAAAACTTAAGTCATATCGATGCATATAATGGTGAAAAAAGGCACATATAGGTAAATGATGCATATGTGGTGGGCATGAAGCCTGGAAGGTAACTATATTAAGCTTCTATATAAGAAGCCCCCAGGTATATTGGGCGCGCATAGCGCGGCATGAGTGTGCGGTCAAAGCTATACATATAAAAAGGGGAGAGAGATGATAAAATTTAAAAGGGGAGACGGAGGTAAGGAGACAAACACAAAGTTTGGCACTAGGCGTAAAATCTTCGGAGTCTGGCCGCGTTCCATGGGTTCGGCTCGAGTCGATTATCTGATGCATCACGCAGACGGTACGCTCCTCCGGTGAGAACTTTATCATTGATGAAGGGACCCTCCCATTTGGGCTTGAGCTTGTCCTTTTTCTTTTTTGGTAGGCGTAGAACGAGTTCGCCAATGTTATAAGTTTTGGCCCGTACTTCCTGCTTTGATACCTTCGATCCTGCTGTTGATAGAATGCGGAACGGGCCTTTGCAACGTCACGCTCCTCCTCCAGGGCATCTAAGCTGTCCTGTCGATCCAGCTCGGCCTCTCTCTCTATGTATATGCGCATTCGAGGTGAATCATGGATGATATCGCAGGGTAGCACTGCCTCTGCGTCGTACACCATAAAAATGGTGTGTATCCGGTTGTGCAATTTGGCATGGTCCGCAACCCCCATAGTACGGAGTCGAGCTCCTGGACCCAGTGCATATCTGATTCCTTCAAGGATCGCACTAGTCTGGTTTTAATGCTGCTCATGATAAGACGATTCGCTCGTTCGACTTGACCATTTGTTTGGAGGTGATAGATAGAGGCATAATCAAGTTTTATGCCCATTTTGCCGCACCAGGCTTTCACCTCGTCGGCTGTGAAGTTTGAGCCGTTATCGGTGATGATGTTGTGGGGGACATCGTAACGGGGTATGACCCCAGATATGAAGTCTATCACTAGTCCGGACTCGTCCATTTTAATTGGTTTGGCTTCTATCCATTTGGTGAATTTATCGACCATAACCAACAAGTATTTCTTCTTATGGCTTCCTCCTTTAGGGGGTCCAACCATATCGAGCCCCCAGACCGCGAAGGGCCAAGTTTTGGGGATTGTTTGGCGAGTGGTAGGTGGCATATATATGGCTTTGGTTTGCAAAAAGCTGGCACCCGACACAATGTTGGACGAGGTCCTGTGCGCCTTCCCGGGCTGTAGGCCAGTAGAAACCTGTACCGAAGGCCTTGCTTACGAGCGCCCGGTCTGCGGCGTGGTGGCCGCCGAGTCCGGCATGAATTTCGGCCAAGAGTTGTCGCCCTTCCTCTTCGGAGATGCACCTTTGGAGCACTACGGTCGCGCTTTTCTTATAAAGCTCACCCTCGTGGACTTTGTAGGCTTTAGAACGCCGCACAATGCAATGTGCCTCATTTTGGTCCTCAGGGAGTTCTTGCCTATTTAAGTAGGCTAAGAACGGTTCTGTCCATGGGGCGATGACAGCCATAATCACATGGGCCGAAGTTGTTATTTCGGTGGCTGAGCCTCCGATTACGTCAGAGTGTTCGGGATCTGGGGTTGTATTCGGATCCGGACTGGTATTGCCGGTCTCCCCTTCCCATACCACGGATGGCTTGAACAGCCTTTCCAAAAAAAATATTAGGTGGGACGGGGTCGCGTTTAGCGCCGATGCGGGCAATGATATCCGCCGCTTGATTGTTTTCTCGAACCACATGGTGGAATTCGAGCCCCTCGAACCGAGATGACATTTTGAGGATGGCATTGCGGTAGGCCGCCATTTTCAGGTCCTTGGCGTCAAAGTCTCCATTTATTTGAGATATTGTGAGATTTGAATCCCCACGTACTTCTAGGCGTTGAATGCCCATGGAGACTACCAGCCGAAGACCGTGCAACAATGCCTCATACTCGGCTGCATTGTTGGAATCTGTGTAAAGTATTTGGAGTACGTATTGGACTGTATCTCCGGTGGGGGATGTCAGGACGATGCCAGCCCCTACACCAGCTAGCATTTTAGAACCGTCAAAGTGCATGATTCAATTGGAGTACGCGCCATATTCTTTAGGGAGTTCGGCTTCTGTCCATTCGACGACGAAGTCATCCAGTACTTGTGACTTAATGGCTCGCCGTGGTTTGTATGCTATGTCGAATGGGAGGAGCTCGATAGCCGATTTACCAATCTGGCCCGTGGCATCGCGGTTATTTATTATGTCATTGAGTGGTACTTCGGAGGCCACCGTGATTGAACACTCTTGAAAGTAGTGTCGTAGTTTTCGGGATGCCATGAAGACCGCGTATGCTATCTTTTGATAATGTGGATACCATGACTTGCAAGGAGTGAGGACAGTGGATACGTAGTATACCGGCTTTTGAAGTTGGAATTTGTGTCCATCTGTCTCTCGTTCGACGACGAGCACTGCGCTTACAACCTGGTGTGTTGCAGCTATCACTACTAGGAAAAGGGCTATAGATGAAATGGATACTAATAGCGCACCTGACATGTGGTGCGCCACTCCTATATAGCAGTAGCGCACAATGTGCCAGTGTGCCATTAGTGTGGAAGACACTAATGGCGCACCAGGCACATGGTGCGCCACTAGTAAAAAAATTTATTTATTTTTCCAAACATACTAATGGCGCATCCAGGCAGAGTGCGCCATTACTAGTGCTAACTAGTAATGGCGCACTAGCCACATAGTGCGCCACTACTGTAGTTTTTTTATTCTTTTTTTTGCAAAACTACTAATGGCGCACCGTGGCATAGTGCGCCATTACTAGTTTAAACTAGTAATGGCGCACTATGCCACGGTGCGTCATTAGTATATATATATATTTTTTATTTTTTATTGCAAAACTAGTAATGCCGCACCACCAGCAGGTGCGCCATTAGTAACCATGGTTACTAATGGCGCATTTGCAGGTGGTGCACCATTAGTAACCTGGGACCAACAAGATATTTTGGACAGCCACACCTACCCACTCACTTTCCTCACTTCATTCTCTCCACCTCCTCCTCCAAGCTTGTCTCGGCTGCCTCCTCCTCCTCACCTCATTTCCACCATAGATTCATCCAAATTAAGTGGTTAAATTACCTTTTTTTGATAGGTAAGTAAGGGGGGAAGCTATCTTTATGTTGTTCTCCCTCTCCAACAACGTGCACATGCACTTTTTATGGCCTAGCTAGATCTATGTATGTTCATGGTGTTGCATATGTTTCTGGTGTTGCATATATGTTTGTGTTTGCAGGTACCGGTATTTGAAATGCGATAGTTGCCAATATTTTGCCGGAATGTTGATTCATTTCCGTTTCGGCGAGAATTTTGGCACTATGCATTCTTTTTGGTCCTATTTTTAGGGAAAGTCATGCCAAATTTTTTCTTGATTCCAAAATATCGTTTTGCTCTACCCCGCAGGTGACCATGGTCCGCACGATGACCGAAGGCATCATGAATAGGTTTTTGAGCTCCGCGAAGGCCGAGATGCTTCAAAAGAACGAGACGGAGATAAGATGTTCGTGTCGAAGATGCAAGCTGAAGAGCCTTATTGCGGACCCGGATTCCGGGCAGGTGCGGGACAATCTGCTCTTGCGTGGTTTCATGGATGGCTATCAGTGGCAAGGTGATGAAGATGACTACGAAGTCGTCCATGGGGTCCGGGCAAGAAATGAGGAAGGGCAGCAAGACAACCACCATGGCTCGGGCGGGCGAGAAGACGAAGAATCTCCAGGACATGATCACGACGGTGATGCTGTACATAGTCATCATGTAGAAGATGCAGGACATGATGATGAGGAAGATGTCGGAGCGGACGAAGGGCATGATCATGAAGATGAAGATGCCGGCGGAGCAGACGACGATGGACCATCGATGGGCTGGGTGCAGGACCCTCATATTCAATAGCTGCTTCTCAAGCAGACGGATAACACAAGAGCTGCCGCCCGAGATAAAGCCATGCTGGATCAACTGGAGATAGACGCGGTTACTCCATTGTATGAAGGGTGCAGGCCCGAGGATACCCGCCTGAAAGTAACGCTCATGGCTCTGGAGATGAAGGTAAAACACAAAATGACCGACGCATGCTTCAACGAGAACATGTCATTCTGGCACGAATGTCTTCCCAAGGGGAACAAGTGCCCGACGAGTTTCGAGGAGGCGAAGAAAATCGTGTGTCCTCTGGATTTACCTCATGTGAAATACCATGTGTGCATGAACAATTGCATCATTTATTGGGACGAGCACGCGGAGTCTACCATATGTCCGGTGTGCGGCGTCACTCGATACAAGAAGAGGAAGAAAGCTCCTCGAAAAGTGGTGTGGTACTTTCCGATCACTGCTCGTCTGCAGCGGTATTTCGCGGACCCTAAGGTAGCAAAGCTCCTGCATTGGCACACGGATAGGGAGGAGAAGAAGCGAGAAGATGACGCAAATGATCCGGAGATAAATAAAAAAGACAAGATGTTGAGTCACCCTAAGGATGGGAGCCAGTGGCAAGCGTTGAACTTCGAACACCCAGAATTCGGGAAGGATCCAAGGAACATCATGCTGGGCACGAGCACCGATAGAGTCAATCCATTTGGCAGCCAGAGAAGCACACATAGCACCTGGCCTGTGTTTGTGTGGATGTACAAACTTCCCCCTGGTTGTGCATGAAGAGGAAGTACATTCACATGAGTATGCTAATTGAAGGGCCGAAACAACCAGGGAATGACATCAATCTGTATCTGGGGCTGCTGAAAGAGGAGCTAGACATGTTGTGGAAAACGCAAGCCAATACGTGGGACGCTGCAGAGAAAGAATATTTCCCTATGAGAGCCGCATTGCTCACGACGGTGCACGACTATCTCGGTTACGGATATCTCGTGGGGCAGGTGGTCCACAGATTTTCTGGATGCGTCAGGTGCATGGATGACACAACGTATCGCCAGCTAGATAGAGATCCCGGGTCTTTGAAAACCGTGTTCATGGGACATCGAAGGTGGCTTCACGACGATGACCCGTGCAGGAAACGCAAGGATCTGTTCGATGGTGAAACCGAACCCCGAAGACGCCCGCGTACGAGGAGCGGCAAGGAAATAGACCAGCTGTTGAAAAATTGGAAAGATTTCCCACTGCCGGGAAAGAAACAAAAGGCGCCAGAGCCGGGAAAGAAGCAAAAGGCGCCAGAGCCGCTGCTGAAGGTATGGAAAACGAGATCTGTTTTCTGGGACTTGTCGTACTGGAAGATCCACCGTGTGCCTCACAGCCTTGATGTCATGCATATCATGAAGAACGTGTGCGAGAGTCTGCTTGGTACCCTGCTCAACATGCCAGAGAGGACCAAAGATGGGCCGAAAGCAAGGGCAGACTTGAAATCAATGGGCATCAGGGAGGAGCTTCACGCTAATGATGATGATGATGATGAGGCGAAGCAGGACACGGAAAGTCATCGCAAAGGCAAAAAGGCCAAGAAGACTGGAAATGACTACCCTCCCGCGTGCTTCACTCTAAGTCAGGAGGAGATCGATCAATTTTTCACCTGCCTCGTAGGAGTAAAACTTCCTTACGGTTACGCGGGGAAGATAAGCAGATACCTAGACACAACGAAGCAGAGGTTCAGTGGGATGAAGTCTCACGACTGTCACGTGCTGATGATGCAGATACTTCCAGTTGCAATCCGTGGGATCATGGACACGCACATCCGTGAAATGCTATTTGGCCTATGCAACTTTTTCAACTTCATCTCTCGGAAGTCGGTTCGCGTGAGGCAACTCAGAAGGCTACATGAAGAGATCATGGTGATACTATGCGATCTTGAGATGTACTTCATGCCCGCATTCTTCGACGTTATGGTGCATCTGCTGGTCCATATCGTGGAGGATATCATCCAACTCGGGCCGACGTTCCTGCACAACATGATGCTGTTCGAAAGGATGAATGGTGTCATCAAAGGATACGTTCACAATATGTCACGTCCAGAGGGAAGCATAGCCAGGGGCTTTCTAACCGAAGAGTGCATCTCCTACTGCATGAATTATCTAGGCATTGAGAACCCCGTTGGTCTGCCCGTCAACAGGCACCTCGGCAGGCTCGCTGGATGGGGTCACCATGAGGGTCGTCGCGAAATGCATGTCGACTCCGAGGGTCGACTCGCCGACTTTGAAAGAGCAAACCTAGTCGTGCTACAACACATAGATGTGGTCGATCCTTGGGTGGTAGAGCACAAAACCTTTATTGAGAAGACATACAATGACCAAGGCCAACAGAGGATGGACGGAGGTATAATCAAAGAGCACAACTCATGTTTCACGCGTTGGTTCAAGCAGAAGCTTCTGTCGTACCCTTTACATGAGGATTCTTCCGCAGAAGAACAACTCATATTCGCCTTGTCACAGGGCTCCGAGCACAACCTGATGACGTATAAGGCGTAAGATATCAACGGCTACACATTCTACACCGAGGGAAAGGACATGAAGAGCGATGGTTATCAGAACTCCGGGGTAACGATGGAATCCTACACCGGTAACGACAAGGACAGATACTATGGAAGGATCGAGGAGATCTGGGAGCTGAGCTACGCTGGAGAGAAGGTCCCGATGTTCCGTGTCAGATGGGCCAAGAGCGTCATAAAAGAAGACCGGTATTTCACCACCATGGTTATACCCGAAGCCAAATCCAAGACCGCGGGCGCAAACGTCACCGCGAAAAATGAGCCATGGGTACTGGCTTCCCAAGTGGACCAATGCTTCTTCATTACCGACCCACCAAAGTCCAGTTGTGTTGTCTTGAGGAGAGGCCAAAGGAAGATCATCGGAATGGATAGAGTCGCCAGTGAGCAAGACTTCGACAAGTACGGCGACCCCAAGATGGGACATGACGACGACGATGAAGTATCAGCATACACCACAAGAAGAAGCAGGACCACCCTACCAAAAGGACATCCGTTCAAGAGAAGAACTCCATTTACGAAAAATAAGGGCAAGAAGATTGTGAACAGATAGCTAGCTAAGATCGATTGTATTTAAATTGTAGCCTTCATTTCTCGATTGTATTTCATGGGCTCTTTTTGAACTCATGAGTGTTTTGAAAATTCATGGACACTCGATCTCGATCCCCCTCCATCTCGATCGCTATCCCACCTCGCCAGATCCGGCCCCCCTCGCCGCCGAGCACCCCCCGCACCCTCTCCCCCGCTCCACCGGCCGCCGCCGCCGACTCCCCGCACCCTCACCCACTCCACCGCCACCGCCGACCCACCGCACCCTCCCCCGCTCCACCGCCGCCGAGCACCCCCCGCACCCTCTCCCCCGCTCCACCGGCCGCCGCCGCCGAGGATAATTTCTCGACTGTATTTCATGGGCACTTTTTGAACTCATGAATGTTTTATTACTGTTTCATATTCATATTCATTTTCTTAAAAATTATTAGATGCAACAAAAAATAATAATAATAAATTACTTATGGCGCACCTCTGGCTGGTGCGCCATTGCTATATAAAAAAAGATTACTAATGGCGCACGTCTGGCCGGTGTGCCATTGCTATATATAAAAAAAGATTACTAATGGTGCACCAAAGGGGGGTGCGCCATTGCTATCTAAAAAACATACTAATGGCGCACCTCTGCGGGGTGCGCCATTAGTAAGATTCCCCCCACACTAAATCCCCAATCCACATTTCTCTCTAATCTCTCCCCCTGCCTCATCTCACCCGCACCCAATCCACCACTGACCACCACCGCCCCCATGCTCGCCGTCCCGGGCCGTGCTCGCTGCCCCCCCCCCCCCGTGCTCGCCGTCCCCGAGCCGAGCGCCGCCTCCCTCGCCGTCCCCCCTCCGCCCGCGGCCGGGTTTGCCACCTTGCGTCCGGCCTCCCTCGCGCTCTGCGGCTTCCTCATCTTCCTCAACGTCTTCGCCTTCCTCCTCGCCATCGGCGCCGAGCAGCGACGTAGGACCGTATGCCCCCCCCCCCCGTGCCGCCGACCCCACGCCTTCGCGCCCCGAGCCGGAGGAGGAGGACTAGGAGGAGGACTAGGAGGAGGAGGAGACAACCGCCGCCGTCCTCCAGGCTGCGCGACGCCGCCGCCCCCGCGCTCAGCCAGGCCACGCGACGCCGCCGTCCGCCCTCGACTGCAGGTGAGCCCCTCCCCTCCACTTCCTTCTTCTTCTAGTGGCTTAGCTGGGAGGTATTAGGGTTCCATGGGAGATAGATCGGGACTACTTTTGTTGTTGGATCATCTCCGTGTGCTTGCTAAAAGTGGCAAACGAGGCAGCCTGTTGTGCACTCATTTGCTGCAAGTTGAAGAAAATTAATCCTGACACTTTAGAAGGGGAGATTAACTCAAAGAAAATGCGTGCCGATTAGTGGGAAAGCCATGCGAGATTTAAGTTTTTTTGAGCGTCTGTATCCATGGATGAAAAACCTTTTTCATTGTGCAATATGAATGTAGGACCGGTGCCGGAGTCTGAGTTGAGCACTTTTTGCGAAGGTTTCGAAGAGCTGGATTGCCTGTTTGGGTGTTCTTCAAGTTTGAGCTCAGGTGAGAACGTTGAAACAAATGAATTTATGCAGTTGCTGTGCATGTCCAACTCCAATTGGGTGAATTCAGTAATGCTATGAGCACAACTTCGATCATGATTACTGCTATTTTGAAGTGACAATGCATCATAGGTCTCAACTAGCTTGTTTCGATGGATGCAAAGATCATGTCCTGCTGCATAATGTGATTGGGTAGCACTAGGGATAGTTTTGCAATAATGCTATGCAATTATCGTATGTCTTGAATCTAAACACTAAAAACTATCACCCATTCAACAATCCAATGATTCGGCACTTTCTATTAAACCGAGTGCTCAGGTTCATATGCTAAGTTCATATCCTAAGTCCTAACCTAGTGGCTTAGCTGGTCAGTTTAAGTTGTTACGCTAGTTGTTATGCATTTGTTAGTGTTTTGATGTTCCTTCCAGTTAACAGTACAATTCTGTAGAACTTGTAGTAGTAAGCAAGCAAGGAAGGACCGCACTAGTAAGTTAATGTATGTTTGTGCAGTTGTTTTCTTTTCTACATAAGAGGATTGATTTTATCGAATGGCGTGTGATCAATGCGAGCTGAGGTTTGAGCTAGCAAGGATTGTTGGCATTATCATTTATGAATTTCACTTGGTTGGCTACAATTCTATAGCACTAGTAAATTCATGTTTGTTTGTGCATTTTTTTCTTGTCTAAAGAAGATTTTTTATTTGATCAAATGACACAGGAAAGGGAAATTTACTTGTCGACCCCATGGTTGGTTTGTAGAAACTTGCAGTTTGCCTCTAAATATATCCAGTAGCTACCTAGGCCAACCTGAAACAGTGTGAAATGTGCATTTCGCATTCGATCGGAGTATAACTCTAAATGTTGATCATGCACTTGGTGGGTGTTTTGCCTGACAGCCAGGTTCAGTCATTAAACTGAAAGTTGGGTCGGCGAATTTGTTTCTTTGGTTTGTTCTTTTCCTCCATATCTTTGCTTAAGACAAGTGATGTGTGAAGTGTGAATAGCGTAGCTGCACGGAGACAGAGTAGTACTTGTGTTTTGTGTGAATAGTGTAACCTCAAGAAAGAATTTGTAAACAGAACAGCAGTGGAGTAGTCTTGTACATTTAAATTATCTGAACGACATGATGTTATTTCACAAAAGAAGTTAGCTTTACATTTAAAAATTATAATTTCCAATTGGTCCTCTTTATTTATATGTAAATAAAAATGTGGGAGTCAATATTAGAAATACACTTACCAAACATGTTTCTCTACGAAGAATTATCACCAAGATTCAATACTCTCGTCTATGAACAGAAAAAGAAAACCATAGAAACTAAATTCAAGTCTGCAGAATAACACAAATCATCATTGACAGTTTAATAATGTAAGTACCATTTTTTTGCACACCATGTGAATTAGTACCATGTTAATTTATTCCAAGGGGCCATAATTCCCTTTCCACCAGAGCACCACCAGATGCTCTCTTGTCTCACCCACAACAGCCCCAATTTACTAGCAATATATCTCTTGCCTGCTAGAGTGCTAGTGCTAGCTTAGCTTAGGTCCCTCCCTTCTACTACTACTCCACCTAATAACTTGTCTGTATTATATCACTTTGTACCTACGTGTGTGTGTGTGTGTGTGTGTGCTGTACTATATTCATCTTCCTCTCAAATAGTACGTACAACACTAGTGGCTGTCTTACTGCCAGTGACAGTCTATCAAGTATATTAACCCCAATACAATTGAAGCGAGCATAATCCCCTAGCCGCGATACTGAATATTTCTATTTCTGTTTCTTTGAACATTTTACTATCAATCTTGTTTGCATTACCCCAAAAGTGATATAGCTATTGTAGTGATATTTATGTTTCTTTAATTACCACAAAAGTGACACTTGTTTCAGTAATCTCCAACCATATTTTGTTGATGCACTGAGATGGTCTCTGCATCACCACAAAAGTGCAGATACAAAGCCAGATTGCAGTAACTTAAATTGGAACTTTACTATTTTGGAATTTCCAGTAGCTTAACATTATTGTTATGTGCTTTGCTAAACTATTGATGATTTTTTGTTGGGTGACCTATTAGATCTGGAATGGAATCTCACATAGATTGAGCTGATTTTTGTCCATATGAAAGCAGAGGACCATATGGTCCATGGCCTTTTCATCCATATGAAAGTAGAGGCACATTGTGGTGCTAGTTTGCTGGGTTTTGTCTCCGACCTTCGCGTCATGATGATTTTGCAGGTACCCCGAGAGGCCCTTGAGTTTGCCGGAATGTCGATTAACTTCCGTTCCGGAAAATTCGGGTACTCCATATGTCCTATTTTCAGCAAAGGTCATGCTGAAATTTTCCGTGAATTTTAGCATGACTTTGCTAAAAATCGGACATATGGGGTACTTGCTAGTAATGCATGGGCCAGGGTATCTTAGTACTTAATTAAGTAGGATCAACTGCCCCTTTATTCTTGCTGCATTAAACCATAGGTGGCAATAGAGCCAAGTGATTAGGCCCAACTTAGAGTCGACAAACCCTAAATGATGAAACCTTGGCTTTTATAGGGTGCCTCGGTGTCGATGAGAACCGAAATGATGTACGCTTAGGATTTTAGGGTGCCTCGGCATAGACAAACCCTAAATGATAAAAGCTTAGCTTTTAGGATGCCTCGATGTCGACAAACCCTAAATGATGAGACCATGATCTTGTTCCTTGACAATAACCAACTTTTTGACCAAACTTTTTTCCTATTTAGAGCGAAACATGGCCAACAACGATGAGGCCGGCGGTTCGGGCGACAAGCAATTCTGGGAGCTGTCCCAGGAGATGGAGGAAGAACCTCACCGCTATGAGGACGCTGCGGAAGACATCGACCCCTAGTGGCATCGGGGATGACACCACTGATGGTGCCGCCGAGGATGCCACCACTGATGATGGCGGCGCACGCACAGATGGAAGCCAACCGAAGAGGCAACGGAAGGACCGGCGCCCGAGCGTGCTCGGCACCATCAAGGAGGAATTTACTGAAGTGAACTCCGGCGGGCATCCGATGGCGCCCAAAGAAGTAGTCAAGGGGTACTCGGTTCAGCTCGGGTGCATTCTCCGGAGCACCATCTCGATCAACACCGAGAACCTAAGGCATAAGGACCAAGGGAATTTGCGCAGCCTCCTCTTCACAAAGTTGTACGAACGATATAAGTTCCCCGCTGAATTTGCAAACACACACCTCTCAGGGAACAAAGTGAACAGTGCCGCCCTCACGAGGTTGAGCACGGCCCTGTCTACTTGGAGAAGCACGGTGAAGGCAATGATTGAAAAGGGTGATAGTTATGAGAAGATCAAGGCGAGATATCCTTTGATCAGCGAAGATGACTACAAGGAGTTCAAGATCAAGTGTGAGAGCAGCGCGACCTCAGAATCAAGTCAGTGGGGGAAAGAACTGCGGCAATTGAAGTTAGGGGTCCACTAACTCGGTCCCGGCGGTTACAGAGTGGCGGAGCCTATATGGGACAAGGAGGACGCGGAGCGTGCCGAGCAAGGCCTACCGCCCCGCTTCGAGAAATACCATGACAAGCAGATCAGGAACTTTCTCAGGGCCCAGTACAAGGAGGACCCGGTAACAAAGGAGCTTACCACGGATCCGAAGACCAGGGCGCTTGAGTTTGTTCTGGTAAGGAATACACCCCTGCGTAATTAGCTCCATATGGTTGCATTCTAATTAATCCCCAATATTTCAAATGGTTCACATTCCTTCCGCAGGACACTGAAAGCAGTAGCGCGGGGTCGTCTCAGAGCTCCCCTTTCGACACCCCTTTAAATAGGGCATTGAACGTAATGAAAAACAAGGATAAGCTCAGTAAGCCGACATCAGCTGGTCGTGTGGCCGGAAAAGGCTTGTCCACAAAATGGTCGTCATACTATACCGCTGGTGGGCGAAAGGAGAAAAAGACCAGCTCGGAAAGCCAGTCACGCGAGGTTGACGCACTCAAGGCACAAGTGGCGCGGATTTCGGAGATTGTCCAAGAGCAAGTGCAACAACAACTGGGAACGACGCTCACCGCCATGGTGCCTATGTTGATTCATGGGCTGACGATGTGGATTGCGGGCGGCCAACAGGGGCCTCCCCTGGTTCCCAGCTTCATGGCCAGCAACTCGCACAACGCGCAGGCGGTGCCATTGGTGTCTCCGGCTGTGCCATTGGTGTCTCCGGCAGAGGCGGTATTCGTGTCTCCGGCGCCATCACGGGCATTGGAGCTTAATGCACCCGGGTGTACGCGGCCGGCACCTCGCCAGCAAGCGGCCCCTCCGTCAGTTGCACGCCCGCCATTGGCGGTGCCTCGACATTAGCCGAGCTCGACGACATCAAGGTAACTAAGCCTCTCGGCCGATGACTTCATCTCCTTGCCTTTGACTGGGCATCCCTGACGCCCTACATGTTTTCGCAGGGCGCCGCCGACGTTCCTTGCACTCTCCTGTGCTTCGTGGGCGGCGAGTTGGTCGATGTCACCAAGGGCAGAATCATTCAACCGGTCAACCCCGTGTTCCATGGTAATCCGATGTATAGGGTTGAACTGGTTCGGGTGCTGCCAGGCTATGACGAGGTGTTACCTCTGATTCGACCCGCTGGGGCCGACGAAGATGATGTGATGACCCTCAGTGCCTGCGTAAGCTGGCCCCTGCTTTGGCCGAAGAGCCAGATTCGTTTGGGGGCAGGGGACACCACCCCATAGACAAGACCGCTAGTCGTTTCGGTGCAATGCCATGGCAAGAACGCCGCAACGCTACCAGACATGCCGGACATCCCTATGGCACAGGATCCGGACATGCATATGGCACAGGATCCGGACGACGATGACAACGACGACAGTACATTTACCAACGTTGATAAGTACTTTGCCGAACATGGGTACGCTGACGAGTTCTGCGGGCCTCTTTCTCAAGAACCCAACCAAGACGACCGCGATCTAGCTGGTACGACGGAGAAACCCAATTGCAACAGGCGTCGTCTGGCGTTCAGTTCTCAGGAGACGCCTCCAGCTGCTGCCTTCACCGAGCCTCAGATAGCTGAGGTGCGAAATATTATCAGCCCCAACACGCTCAAGAAGGCGGTCTATGAGCAGAACTCAGTCCCATTACAACAGATCAAGAAGAAGGGGCGGAAATGAAAGACTAACAAGGGAGCCGGTGCGAGCCAGCCGGCATCGAGTATGATCCGTGCTCAGGACGGGCCACCTTCACCTAAGGATATCTCGAGGAGGGTGCATGTGGCGGGTAGGGTGATGCTACCAACAAATATGCTCAATGTTGTAACCGGTGCTATGCGGAGTCTGCATGACAGTGTTATTTCTTTGGAGAAGCGGCGTCTCTCCCAGAATGATGTGGGATACCCGGTTTTTGTGGCCAACGGGCCAGAGGGCAAGGGCTTTGTGGATGGCGTCGTCGGGGGTACGATCGTCCTGCGGTTTGATGACATCTTTGCTATGTTTAACCTTCATCCGCTACACTACACCTTTGTTCGGCTGTTTTCGCTGAGTATGGAGATGCAAATCATTCGAGACAAGACCCCGGACATCGGGATAGTCGACCCCTTCTACATGCCTGCAAAGATCTTGGGCAGCGCTGGGAACCGGCAAGTCGCGAGTTCACACCTCGAAGGCGTCATTCTGGCAAACCCAGATAAGGATAACTTCCTCGTGCCTTACTTTCCCGAGTAAGTCATCCCCTCACCGCCCTATAACATATGATTTCTTAGATTTTGATCGTTTTTTTTCTAACATTCCGTGTTCTGTGCAGTGACACACATTGCACACTCATCCTCTTAAGCCCGAGATATTCCATGGCCACGTATTTCAACCCGGACCGTGACTCCAAGATAGACTACACAAATATCAAGAAAGTTCTTGATGATGCTCTCCCCGGCTACGCCAAATCTGGAGGCACCTTTAAGAGGCTAGTTCGTAGGTATGGCAGGCACGTGTTCACCCACAATACGACGTTCCCCTGTGTCAAGCAGCCGCCTGGCGGTCAGAAGGATGCCTACTACGCCCTCCATCACATGCGCGCGATCATACGGGACCATAATCACCTTCTGCTACCAAATAATGTCAAAGATTGGGCCGCAAGCTTGGCGGCAATCCAGGACGTGGACCTCCGACAAGAATTCTTTCGCATCCAGTCGGAGTTTGCAAAAATCATCTGTCAAGATGTCCTTCGTACCTCGGGGCAGTTCTACCTCAGATATCAACCGTCCAACAGTGAGATAGACACAACACTACAAATGCAGGCTGACAACGCCCGCGACGTCATGACCATCACGAAAGACGGCGACTTCATCCACGCTCCGGTCCCGTGAGTCGAGTCGAAAGTAGTGATGCTATGTGTAGTTCTGAAACATCGATTAGCTCATGTTGTAATTAAACTTTAATGAACTTGTATGTCTCTTTGGTTTGGACAATCATTCAACTTAGATGTAATCGATGCTATTTATTAGTAGGACCATGAACCGTGCTATTAATGTCTTGCTTTTCTCTTCCCATCCTTTTGTTGCATACTTTTATATTGCTTATGTATTGTCTGTTGTTTGGCTTGTGCATCGAGATGCCGTCGTATGTCGTGTACAAGGGTAAGGTTCCCGGAGTCTACGACGACTGGGAGGAGTGTCGGAGACAGGTTCACCGTTTTAGCGGTAACAGTTACAAAGGGTACACCACTAGGGCGGAGGCGGAATCTAGATACGCTCTCTATCTAGCAGGAGAGAGGAGGGTGCGTTGGAGGAACCATATGAAGACCAGTTTCATCGCGATGATGCTCATCGTGGTCACCGCATGCCTCTTCTATGTGATGGTAGTTTAGATTATCGATATCGACTTGTAATGTGAAGACAAACTCGCTACTCGCGGTCTCGAGACTTGTAATGTTCTATCTTTGTTCGGTCTTTTGAATTTGGAGACTAATATGATGAATTGTATTCGGAGACTAATCTTCTATTGTATTCGATGAATCTGCTGTTGCTGTGTGGTGCTGTCTATATTCTGTCCAATAATACATTTTGTAACCTGTGCAAAAATTAGAAAAGAAAAAAAACCTAATATTCATACTAATGGCGCATCACCACAAAGTGCGCCATTAGTATGCCAAAGGATACTAATGGCGCATCACCCCACAGTGCGCCATTAGTATGCCAAAGGATACTAATGGCACATCACACCACAGTGAGACATTAGTATGCCAAAGCACCTGGGTAAATAGGGCCCCCTGGGAGGCATACTAATGGCGCACTGTGGGCTATACTAATGGCGCACCACAGGTGCGCCATTAGTAATAAAATACTAGTGGCGTGGTACTAGTGGCGCACCAGTAGTGCACCATTAGTAGGCAAAACTGGTGCGCCACTAGTAGGCCTTTTCCTAGTAGTGTATATATAGCAGCATGGGTTCACCGACATTTGGCGCTGCCAGGATTGGATTGGTGGCCAAGAGGGCCTTTATTTCCTCTAGCCCAGCTGTAGTCGCATCCGTCCACTCGAAGTGTTCGGTGCGTCGAAGAAGGCGCTAAAGAGGTAGTGCCTTTTCTTCTAATCGGGAGATAAAGCGGCTTAAGGCGGCCACACATCCAGTTAATCTCTGGATTTGCTTGAGGTCTGTTGGGGTAGCCAACTGTGACAGAACTCAGATTTTTGCCGGGTTTGCTTCGATTCCTCTATTGGAAACGATAAAGCCTAAGAGCTTTCCGGCCGGTACGCCAAAAACGCAATTTTCCGGGTTGAGCTTGATGTCATATGTTCGGAGATTGTCGAACGTAAGCCTCAAGTCGTCTATTAATGATTCGACGTGTCTGGTTTTGATGACCACATCGTATACATAAGCCTCCACTATTTTGCCGATTTGTGTTTCCAGGCATGTCTGAATCATGCGTTGATAGGTTGCACCGGCATTTTTGAGCCTGAAAGGCATGGTGTTAAAACAGAAGGGGCCGCATGGAGTGATAAATGTCGTTGCGGCTTGATCGGACTCCGCCATCTTGATTTGATGGTATCCGGAGTATGCATTGAGGAAACACAATGAGTCATGTCCTGCGGTAGCATCGATAATTTGATCGATGCGGGAGAGGGGGAAGGGATCCTTAGGGCAAGCCTTATTGAGGTCTTTGAAATCGACGCATAGGCGCCAGGATTTGTCCTTCTTTGGTAACATCACCAGGTTTTCTAGCCAGTCCGGTTGTTTTATTTTTCTGATGAATCCGGCTTCGAGTAGCTTGGCTAGCTCTTCTCCCATGGCTTGTCGCTTGGGTTCTGAAAAGCGCCGAAGAGTCTGCTTGACCGGCTTGTATCCCTTTAGTATGTTTAGGCTATGTTCGGCCAGCCTGCGTGGGATACCTGACATGTCTGAAGGATGCCAGGCGAATATGTCCCAATTGTCGCGCAAGAACTCTCGTAGTGCGGCGTCTATTGTGGGGTTCAGCTGTGCCCCAATTAAGGCTATTTTTGTAGGGTCCGTTGGGTGGACCTGGAATTTGACTATTTCATCTGCTAGTTTAAAAGAGGTGGATTTGGGTCGTTTGTCGAGTATCACGTCATCCCTGTCCACTTCGGAGCGCAGCACAATTAACTCTTCGGCCGCGAGGGTTTCAGATAATGCCTCCAGGGCTAGTGCGGTGGTTTTATTTTCGGCGCGGAGTGCTATGTCCAGATCACTGGCTAGAGTGATGATTCCATTGGGCCCCGGCATCTTGAGCTTCATGTACCCGTAATGGGGTATAGCTTGGAAGCTTGTGAATGCATCCCGCGCTAAAAGGGCGTGGTATCCACTGCTAAACGGCGCCACTTGGAATGTGATTTCTTCAGACCTATAATTCTCCGGAGTGCCAAATACCACGTCCAGTGTGATTTTTTCCGCACATCGTGCCTCCCGGCTAGGGATGATTCCTCTGAAGGTCGTGCTTCTTTGCTCAATGTGGCTCTTATCTATTTCCATTTTGTTAAGAGTTTCCTCATAGATGAGGTTTAATCCGCTGCCGCCATCCATGAGCACTTTAGTAAGTCGGAAGCCGTCCACACTTGGACTAACGACCAAAGCGGCTAGTGCTCCGACTGTTCGGAATTGAGGCTCGTCGCTGGCATTGAAGGTTATGGCCATGTCGTTCCACGGGTTTATTGCTGCGATGTGGCATACTTCAGTGAGGCTGCGGAGCGCTCGCTTGCGCCTATTGTTTGAGGAAAAAGTCTCGAAGATTGTCAGTACTGTATTGTTATTTTTTGCGGGATGGTGCTCTGCAGTATTGTTCATGAGAAGGTCCTCGCCGCTCTTGGCCACCTGCCGGAGTGTCCAACATGCTCTAAGGTTGTGTGTTGGTGTGATGCTTGGTGTGCTGTGAATTTTGCATGGCCTGTTGAGCCATCCCTCCAGTACGGTTCCACGCTGTCGGAGTAAATGACCATGGGTAGCCTAGCCGGCTCCCTTTGGCCCTCAGAAAAAACAAAGGGCCGATGGAGCCTTGAGGCGCCCAAGACATGGGGCCGCCTTCTTCCGGCCGGCTATCGCTTAGGCTGACTAGCGGAAGGCGGCCCGGCCGTAAACACTCTTCGGGGGACGCCACAACAGGGCCGACTCCAAGAAAGCCGGCCCGTGAAGGACCGGCTCCAAGGAAGCCGGCCCATGGCAGGTAGCCATGGGCCGTACCCTATAGTCAACCCCCCATAACAGTGACGAGATGGGGCATGGCTACAGTGGACCCTGCCACCCCCGAATCTCAGAACAAGCATGGCTACAGTACGGCCCAGAAGCGGCGGGCCCCTTCGGTCAGTGAGACATCCGAAGGCGGCTTGGCCTCCCCTAGCCGACCTCAGGTCAGGCCAGCTTCCTGCGACCGGCTTGCTCCCCTCCTCGGGGCGCACGCACCATCAAGCAGACAAGACAAGGTAAGGCTACAGTGAGCACCCGCAAGGCGGCGGCACTTTAGTTATGCTTACCTCGACAAAGCCCTCGTCATCAGAGGCGAGGC